>NW_026271813.1:0-2299 GCF_000697945.3 Frankliniella occidentalis | reverse complement strand
TCCCCATCCCATCCCTACTTTCGGTAGGAAGACGAGTGTCCGTCGTCGCGGCGAAGAAACAAGAAGCGGATGTCGTTAAAATTTTCCCTCATGCGATGGATGAAAAAAAATAAAAAAAATAGAGAACTCCAAGACGAAGAACTTGTCCGAGTTGCCAGAGTCTCGAGAAATGTCCCTCACTTGCGTAAGTTATCTCTGGCTGATGTTTAGAGTTTTGTACGGGCTGCTCAACCTCCACACGCGGTACAGCGCTCGCTGCGGGGCCGAGCCAAGCTGGAGGGGAGGTCTCTTGCGCTCCCCATGACTCACCCCTTCGCGGTGGAACTTCCCCGTATCTGGGCGCGAGGGTCGGCCGACGTCGGCGACGCCACCCCAAAACCACCCCTCAGCGACCCTCTTTCACCCCCACCCTTCCCCCTCTTCTCCCCCGAGTGGCGTGGCTCGGACAGCTACTCTGGCCTGTGGGTGTAAATATGGCTCGGTGGTGGTACTGAAGTTTCGTATCAAGTTTTGGTAAATTTGTTTCATTTGCTAATCTAAATTGTACAAAAAGATCGAGATGTTTTTTTCAATACTTTAGTGGTATTAGAATCTTATTTAAGTTAGTCTAACAGCCAGCTGTCAACACACGTAACTTAAATTATTATGAACTGTCCTTGAAATGTCCGCGGGACCGGTGACGAGGACGAGGCAAGGAGACATGCAGACGAGTCCTTGTGCTTTGGCGGCCTGCTGTACGAGTGTAGTGTTTTGTTTTACCGCACCCTCCCCGGCGCCACGCGGCGCCACCCCTCACCCCCTGACGCGCGACCGGCGCGACCCCACCCTTCTCGTGTGGCACTGTGGCCTCGCCACTGCCTTGCTTGCCCCGACAACCCCGCTCCTCTCCATCCCCTCCCCTCCTCCCCTCCCCGACGCCTCCCACTGCCGGCCGGCGGCCGGCGACGCTGTGATGCACCGCGGCAGCGTGGAGGGTTGGAGGGTGGCAGAGCCTTTAGAAGAGAGCAGTTGGGGAAGGGGGGGGGGGACGCGAAAGCTGGAAGGAGAGAGGCAATTCGACAGCAATTCATTCGTTCGGGTGTCAGAGAGCCACAGGGTGTGAATGCGGAAGCTAAACAACACACAGCGCACTGCAACTTTCTTATATCCTCACACATCTGACATCTGACTATAGTGTCTTACACTGATAATACTGAAGTGTGCAACTTCTTAACACATGTATGTGCGCAACTTCAGGTGAAATACTTGCAGCAAGTGTGCAACTCCGTAAATGTACACTTGCAAGTGTTCAACTCGTAAATTACTCGTACAACTCCTTTTAGAGTACTTCCGTAAATTGAACGCTCACTGTGTGCACTTGAAAGTATGTAACTTACAGTTGCTTACTTAGTTTATAAGCGTAGGCTTTTTCTAGCACGGAGTTTTGTCAATAACTCGTGGCAGCCCTTTATTTTATCCTACTGTGAATTTCGGGTCACTAGGCGGTTGAAGCCATTTGCTGAGAAAATGGTATTTCTAGCGCCGATTAAGACGAAGTTTATCCCCCCCCCCCCTCTGCTCACTATTTGCCAGTGACTCACGCGGTCCCCGGCCCCCTCCCGACGACCGGCTCATATTACAGGCTGAGCTGACGTCTAATTAGCCAATAACGGGTCCAAGAGTCGGTAACCCGACGCGGGACCGAGGAGGGGCTGGCAGTCGGACACCAATGGCACCGCGACCGTCCAGCGCCAGCGGGCTTATAGGTGGTAGACCCGACGGTGCCGAGAAATTAATAGTTACGTGATTGACCAACACACCCTTTTTTTGGTCGTTATTGGTTTTTACCAGGTCTCGCAATCTTCATCGCCATTCTTTTCACGTTTATTATAGCCTCTCGAAAACCTCTTCCTGCTCTTTCCATCATGATTGTTCTCCTTCATACGCCCCCACACACGTAAACACACACAGAACCCAGAGCAAACTGTCCGAAGCAAACAATAATACAAGACACGTCTGCAGGCGGTTGTGAGACAATAGGGCACGTACGCACACACAATAAAACGACCTCGTCTCACACTAATTTTTTCTCGCCCATTTGTTTAAGGATGCAAAAAATACTGCCAGAACCGTTTCGGGATGTATTATTTGGAAATTTTGACGGTGGCCGTATACACTGGAAAAACAAAGGTGTGATGTCCTACGTTTCCAGGGGTGTTAAACTCCACTGATATATAAAGTGTGCAACTGACGTGACCCAATATGCATCTTATTTGTGAAACCACCCATATGTGCCCGAAGCGTTTTTCTTTTGTCATGT
>NW_026271812.1:0-1667 GCF_000697945.3 Frankliniella occidentalis | reverse complement strand
CCCCGCCCGAGGAAGCAGGAAGGAGGTGGGGGGCACGCGCTGGCAATGTCACCTGGTCTGTAGAACTGGGCGAGCGGGCCGAGCAGAGCAGAGCGGCCGGAGAGGCTGGATGGAAAAAGTGTAAGGAGAGAAGGAAGACTGAGAGGAGAAGGGGGAGAGGGAGGAGGAGGAGGACCGCGGGGCACGGGCCGTCCGCGGTGGATCCAGCGGGGCAGGAAACGAGTCCGTCTCTGACCCACCTCAACATGCCCGCGGCCACGCTCGCGCCGGCTCGGCTCAGACAAAACAAGTTTGTCTGCCTAGTAGTGCTCGCCCCGACACAATCGGAGCGGCAGGGCCGGGCACACGCCAGCTCGGACCAGAGCAAGCGGCCCGCGACCGTGACCCGCGACCTCCCGTCACCATAACGGCCAGCAATTAACGCGAGACCTGGGGAACGGTTGCGATCCGGCGTGAGGACTTTTCCAGCGACGCACCCTGAACTAGCACTAGTTCTAGCTCCAGCACCAGCACTAGCTAGCACCAGCTAGCTCCAGCACTAGCTCCAGCACTAGCTCCAGCACTAGCTCCAGCACTAGCTCCAGCACTAGCTCCAGCATCCCGAGGCTGTGCCGGTGCATTGGTGCCGCCCAGCCGTGTCCCACAGCCTTGTCTCCCTGATGGGTGTGGCCGACTCATTACTGTATTCATGCACCGGTACACCTCTCTGCTGTGGCTGCCTGCGGTCAGCCTCTCTCTCTCTCTCTCTCTCTCTCACACTTCGTATCTCTCCGTATCTCTCGCCGCCTCTCTATCTCTCGCGTGACCTTTCCCAAGCTCGCACAGCTCCCCATTCTCGCGCCTCGCGCCGTGACTTACCACCGGGCGGTTTATGAGAGCTAACCGTGCTATTGGCGCGCACTACATCACGCCACAACAGTGGCTCTTGCCGCGGCGACGACCTCACTCTCTTCTGTTGGCTCTTTGCTCCCCGCTGTTTCTCTCTACTACGCCCAGATGGTCCGAATGTGTGTTGTCAAACGGAAGGCGAAGGTGCCGGACACTCTTTTTGGTCGGGTGTATCTGGACCGACCCACGTGTGCGTGGAAGAGGACTCGGCAGCGCTGCCGCTCTAGCTGCCCTCGTTTGGACGCATTGATGGATTTCCACTGTAGCACGGAAACGCGCAAGGGGGGAGGGGGCGCTTGGAGGGAAGCAGGGGTTATTCGCTGGATTGAGAGCCCCGCGCACTTTGACAGGCTACACAGCAGCTCTGCGCCACTCCGCTCTACGCCAAGCCGCGTGCCAGACAGACACAACCACTCAGATATACGACAAAAGCGATTTGTCCGTTGCCTCGTTTCGAACCTAAAACAAAACTCCCTATTGTTGGAGCCTGCGCAGCGCTGTTTTCAAGTGCTGTTGCACGCCAGAAAGCCAAACGAACACGCGCGCGAACGGCCGTGCAAGAACGGAGTAAAAACAACTGTTGTGTCGTCGTTTTCGAGCAAATTGCAGTGGAACACTAGGGTGATTGATCTCCTCGGGCGTGGGTCTGGGACGTGATGGGTAGCCTAGTCTAATCCTCCAGGAGGACTATCTTGGCACTAACGAGGAATTGAAGTGGAGCATTAGTGCCTCCCACCCCCCTCTGGCCCGACCGAAACAGACCCACCCCGAGCCTAACC
>NW_026271811.1:0-1122 GCF_000697945.3 Frankliniella occidentalis | reverse complement strand
ATAATTATAGTTTGGTTAAATGTCGCGCTTCTTATTTGACTAAGACGGTAGCTAGTCAATCATTGTCATGCACTGTAAAAAATACTCGTTGAAAAACAAATCACGTATTAATGACCGTGTTGTGGATAAACAACAATGTTGTGGATAAACAACAATGTTGTTTGAGAACAACAAAAGTTGTTGCAAAACAGCAATGCATGTTGTAAAACAGCAATGCTTGTCACAAAAGAGCAACGTTTGTTGCTTAACAGCAATATTGTTCCTGAACAGCAATGTTGTTTGTAAACAACTTTTGCTGTTCTTCAACAACTTTCGTTGCTGCTGAACAACATTTGTTGTTCCTATAAAACATTTGTTGTTCCTGATCAACTCTTGTTGCTGGTGAACAACAGTTGCTGTTCCTGAACAAATTTTGTTGAAAATTGACAATTCTTTTGTTGTTTGCCTAAACAACATTTGTCGTTCCTGAACAACCTTTGGTGTCCCTGAACAACCCTTGTTGTCCCTGAACGGGGACGCGCATGGTGTGCGGCCTGAGCGCTCCGATTCTACCCCCTGAAAGAAGCAACAGTAAATAATTGAATTAGAACATCCCACTGTTCTAAAATGCGCCTGATTCTATGCTGTCTAGAAACCGTCAACAAAATTGGTACTAACTCGAAAAAGATGACGCTTTGTGTTTTGAAAATTCCGAGATGGAAGTGCTAAAATAAAATCATGTGGCTGAAATACGAAAAAAATGAAAAATTTGTTTTGTCCATTGGCATTTTTTTCGAGTACTTCCATCTTAAAATTTGCAGAAACCCCGGGTCAACCACTAGCAGCATCCCTTAAGAGTAAGTTGCAATTTTTTTTGGCCGTCGCAGACCTATTCGTTACGCCACATGCACACCGACAGGAACTGCATTGTTCCAGTTAAAGGCGAAGATGTCGGCATGTTCCCGGAGAGTATGCGTACTGGTGACAACAGCAAAACCGATGGGACCTCAACTCTCTAGTAGGATGTACACCAGATTGCCAAGATTGCCAGATTGCTTGACGAATATTTAGCTTTACGGGTATAAACTACCTGTAATTAGGCAAAACGCACTTATGTCACCCCGAATGTAGGCAAGAAGCATG
>NW_026271810.1:0-6378 GCF_000697945.3 Frankliniella occidentalis | reverse complement strand
CTCATTACACCTCACATTCGCTGTACTTTTGAATATTTATATTATTTTTCAAACGACAAATTCCTCCATTAATTTTTTCAACTTGTTTTATTTCCTCCTCCAACTTGATAGAACGAGCTGAACAACTTGATTGAATCAATGAAAGAGGACGGGAAGCTTCTACTGAAGCTCAACGACGAGCTACATCAAGTGCAAGGTGGAATTTGAGTCGCTTCATCACATCCAACATGGTGCGTTTGAATTACGAAATATTTATTTGACAAAACTTTGACCCCAGAAACGTTGAGACATGAAATGCAAGTGCTTATACGCACAGAAATGTGGCTAAGGGATAACGACAAGACAGGACTGGTCGACTTCGCACTTGAATCTGCAGGTAGGTTCTGCACACTAAAATATCAGACCAGGCTAATTGTAAACGCTGTATTCAAGAATATTGGAACAGTTTTATTTTTTAATAGAAAACAATTTAACACAGACATTTATCTATGACTATGCCACACCCTGATAATTGACGGGAATATTAATACAATTTATGAGGATGACAAGTAAGACAAACGAAGGATATTGGATTTAACATTTAAGCACCCTTGTGACTACAGGTAAAAATTTGGCAGCAACGCAAGTCAACAGTAACCTCACACACACTATGCTTACTTACTACACTTACTTGGAATACAATAAGTCTTCCCTTCAACTGTATCACAAAACACAAGTGGCGGTTAGGTTGCTTTCTTCTTGCGTTCTCTACCACGGAGCACTCCACGAAAACAGCAGGTGCATCATAAGACTAGAAAGTCTCATGGTTGCAGAGTGTTCTTCACACAATGATGACAGATTTAGCAAAACTCGAAAGTAAAACTGAGAAATCATTTCCTTTGATGGAAATACCGAAAGTTTACGTAAAAGCAACAAGCAACAGCACACGGAACGTCGGTCAAGATTTCACAGCGACACGCTATACGACAGCAGCGCAGGGCGGTGGCGATGCCAGTGCTACAACCATCTAAACTCGAAAGTGGCAAAGGAGTGAGCGTGAATGGTCGCTCAAATGCTACATTTTGACATAGGTAGTCTATGATAAATTTAGAGTAGTATTTAGTCTAACACTTAGCAATAGGAATTAGGAATACACATCTGAATGTAAGTTGGTTGGTTACAATTGTTATGCATCAGTTGGTATCTCGGAGAGTGTGTGTGTCGGGGTCGGGCATTCCCTCAACATCAGCTTCCATCGGTAGGGGTAGTTTCTTCCCCCCACCCCCCACCCTCAGCCCACAAAAGACATCGTAATTTCCTGCGACTCCTTTTCCTTTGCACTCGATTCGCCCGCAAGTTTGACAGCCAAGTTATGACTGCTCTGTGTTGTGCCCGTGCCGCAGGTGGACGCGTGCTCAGCACCAACGACACCCCGCGCTACGAGGCCGAGGACTCGACGCTCAGCTTCCTCGGCTTCACCCTGTACCAGCTCACGCGTTCCAACCCGAGCTCCATTCTCCAGGTGAGGTCCACGTGGAGGGGAATGTTGAACCCTATCCGACGTAAAACTGACGTCAAAGACGTCATCTCACGCACCGCACAGCAGCAGCGCCTCGAGGGCAAAGACGACCATGGCCGTGACCTGCTAGCCCCTAGCCCACACCCAGCAGGACGAAGGCCGGCTGCAGTTGTCACGACGCGTCAAAATGGTCTCAATGTTGGCGTTAGACACTCCGGTAATCGGTAATCGACAATCATCGAATTGTTTCCAAAATCGGTCATCGTTTAAGTCCAAATCGATGATCGATGTCGGTCATCGAAATGTCAAAATTCATTCATCGTCGCAATCGTCGGTGGCAAATAAAAAATCGATGACGATTTCGATACATCGATTAATGGCACAGGCCTAACCCGGAGGGCTTCCGTGGTGGCAGGTCCGAGTCTCTGATCGTACTGGGAGTGTGTCCGAATTCTCCATCGCAACGTTTCCTTTAGATCCGAATGACGACGGAGAGGGGGCCGGCGGCAGGGCGGGGCAGGGCGGGGCGTCACGAACCGCGAAAGGCGCACGTCGTCGCAGTAGGTCGGTCGCGGTTCGCGACAAACCCCGCGAAGGACCGCGAACAACCGACGTCCTTTCGCGAGGGATGGTCGCGGGTTGCCCGCCCTGCTGCCGGTTCCCTCTCCGTCGTCATTCGGACCTAAAGTGAACGTTGCGATGGAGAATTCGGACACACTCTTGGGCCGGGCGGCACGTTACACAGTTCGATTGAAGCCCAGTCTGTTGGTCTGACATGTGTCTTTTGAAGTCCTGAGGTCTTTACAACTCCATTTTAGTGACGAGTCGTTGGCGCCTCGATCAAGGAGTGATTGCTCAATAGAGGAAACATTCGGATAAGAAAAGTCAGGTCGGAGAGGCAAGCGAGCGAACGATCGAACGGTCGTCGCTGGGGGCCGCTCGTACACCCAAAAAATAGTACCATAAATTTCACGCCAAAAAGTGCTTCCGTTGTTCCATAGATTAATGTAAAATTTGACGTAAGGCTGAATTCCGTTAATTAAAAGGAATTCTCTCCAATAAACTAAAATCAGGTGTACATTTATTTTAGAATAACGGAAGTAATTTTTGACCAGAGGACCCGGTATGAAAGACACCACATTTGCAATAAGGCTACAGCAGTTTTGTGGTAATAGCGTCGCCGATGCCTCTTGGTATCTTATCACGCAACGCCATCACACCTAAGCCCAGCGTGCGCGCCAGGCGCACAGCGCCTCGAGGGCGAAGACGAACACGCCCGTGACCTGGCCCACGCCCAGCACGACGAAGGCCGGCTGCAGTTGCCACAGAGTCAGGGGCCGCGGCCCCTCCAGCGACAACCGCCTCCTGGCGTCGTCCTGGCTCTCTCGCTCGTACTCCGCGCGGCGCCAGCGCGCCAGAAGCCCAGCGGCCTCGACGCGCCCCTGCACCTTGGCGATGGGGCGCTCCAGCGGCGACCCCTTCGTGGCCAACGCGATGACGTTGAAGGAGTAGTAACGCAGCCGAATGACGTGCAGCTTCTTGGGCGGCAGCATGTAGGGCCGCATGTAGCTGTGAGTGTGTCGGTCGAGGAGGGTGACGAGGGCGCAGTTGCGAGCTGTGGCGATCGTGTCGATGACCGTCTTGACCTCTGTTCGCTCCACGTACTCAGCCCGGTCCGTCAGGTTGTTGCTCAGCACATTGCGACGTGCTAGGCTTACTACGACCTTCAAGGGCAGTCCGCTGTCCTCGAGGTCTCGCAGGCTGTCCAAGTCACGGCGAGGGACAGCCGAGGACAGCTTGCCCAGCAGCAGGCCCTGGTAGGCGGCGGTCAGCACGACACAGGCCAGCAGCCAGGCGGCAAGCATAGGCCTGGGCGGGGCAGGCGGTGGGGGTGCCTGTCCCAGCATAGGGGCCAGCGCCTGTAGCACCGCGCCGCTCACGTCCTGCCGTCGGGCGAACTTCAAGACCACCACCGTGCACAGCGTGGCCAGCCCTGTGGCTAACCATAGCGCTTCAGAAAACTCGACCGTGACCGCCTCCAGGACGCCGACGCTAGCGCCGAGGCCCGCTGGCACGATCACGGCGAAAGAGGCCATCTCCATGTCGGTTATGAAACTTATCTCTGACATCTTGTAAACGTCTAAGAGACATCCGTCTAAGAGGACTGCGGCCAAAGAGCACTCTTGCAATGTGACGTAAAGTCCTTCGTTCTTATTTGCTTCCTGATACTTTACCGGTGACTCCGATGGCTGTCGGCCTCGACTAACTAAGTTAACGACGCTCTTTGTCAGTTCCTTAAGGGATGATGGATTTGTCAAGTCGTTCTTAGTATGTATGAACATGGTTAGGTCCTGGTCCTTGTTTATTCGACGAAAACCACTGCAAAACTCGCTAAAAACAGCGGTTGCTAGACTCCAGCGCTTGTCGACGGGCGACCACGTGTCCGTTTCCAAGATTGTCATCTCCCTCCTGCTGCAGGCGTCATCAGAGCTGCAAGTCAATTTGAAGAGGGTAGCACTGCCGTCGGGGAAGGTGATAGCCAGGGCGTGCTGGTACCCGCCAAGCCACGTCTTCTGCTGAGAGATGCGCCGCAGCACCTTGTCTCGGGGGACCGATGTGGAAACCGTGGTCCAGAAGAGGGCCCGGATCACTCTGGTATTTCCGATGTTGGAGTAGGTCCTCATTATGAAGAGCAGTTCCTCAAGGTCGTTCGTGGGGACGAGGAGTAGGCAGTGAATCGCCATCAATTCGAGTCGGAGGCGGTTGACCTGCGTGTTCGAGTTCGAGTAATCGGAGTAATCATCGTCCAGTTTCGCAGCAATGAAGCTGTGGCGCGGCTTCAGGTAGAGTAGCCGAGGAACATCTCCGGACAGTTCCCGGAGAAACGCGCCTGTCCAGCGCGAATCGCCCAGTACGACGAGGGTGGCATTCTGAGGCTTCATGAACGGCGTGACCAGCGCCGCGGCGCTCCTGGCCTCGGGGGCCACGGCGAGGTCCTCGACGGGAATGCCGGCCCGAACCCCGGGTGCCGGGCAGCAGCAGCAGCAGCACAGCAGAAGCACAACAAGAGCGGCCTCCATGGTGGCGGGGCCGAGTCTCTGGTCGTACTGTGGCCGGCGGTGGCACCTCACATCGCCGTACATCGTTCGACTAGAGTACGGTCTGCTGACACGCGCTTCTTTTGGAACGCCCGACGCGTCTTTACAACGCGTTTAGCGAGGAGCCCCACGACCGATCGAGAGAGATTAGTAAAGAGGGCGTATTCGAATGAGGAAAGGCAGGTCGTAGAGGCGATCGAGCGGTTGGTTGTCGCTAGTGGCTTGTTCAATGTGTGCTCCAGATGATCAGCTATGAATGCAGGGTTGAGGGAGTGTGAGAGAGACGACCATGTTCTTTAGTGGTTCACAATGAAAGAGAAAGTTTATTGTGCTTGTCGTAGCTGGTAAACATTATAGAAGGCAGCGGGCCGAAACAGGAAAGGTCGAAACAGATTAGCCAACACAACATTGTAAATCCGGGTTGTCTGGCAGGTAGAGGATACAAAGTCGCCTAACCCGCCAATCTATGCGACTATCTGCTGGACACCTACAGGTCTTCCACCTTTTAGGTCTTGCATTGTACTAGAGTCCGTGAGTCCGTGGGCGTTCCACCAATTGTGCCCCGTCCGTCAGTCGCGTCAGTGTTCGTACTCGCAGGGGTAGGGGGGATATGTCCCAATTGACGATTGGAGCCGACTGTGGACAAGAAGAACTCTTGTCTTTTTATTGTGCTTTTCGGCGCTGCACAGCACACCCTCTCCCGCAGCCAACTGTTTGTAGTTGTCGAAACAGCAACCCCGCCGCCGCCGCCCGTTGTCTGAGGGTCTCCGCGAGCGGGGAGAGCAAGTGCTGGCTGCTGTACAGTGGCGACTGGCGAGTGCGTGTGGTAAGAGGGGTGAGGGCAGTCCCAGCTCTACCAACTCCGGACCTCGCGCTTGCAGCGGTCCACTACAAACTCGGACAACAGTAGTTGTTGGACTGCTCGTGGAGCTGACTGGGAGCGCGCGGCCGAGCTCGCGGCGCCGAGCGGCCCGGCAAGGCGAAGGGGGCTGCCTGTGTTTGAATGCTAATGAGCAGTCGTGTTATTCAGGACCAAGTTCCCGCTCCTGGCCGCCGCGCTGCCACTGCGGAAGGAAAACCAAGCGCCTGCGAGATTCAATTCGCAATGCCCCATAATTTCGGGGAAGAAAGTTGCTAGGTTATTCTAATAGCTTCCCATCCCATCCCTCCTCCGTCGCGTCCCTCTCACCCCCCCCCCTCTTCTCCTCCCCTCCCCCGACGGTCTCCGCGGGGAGCGCCCGGTTTGCTTGGGACCTAGACGCTAATACAGTTCTGTTTAAAGAGAAACGCCAGGGAGCAAGGCGAAGGCGGGGCAAGAGGGTGCCTGGGGGGGGGGGCGAGGACGAGGGAGTTAATAGAACAGGAAAAACGGCTGCCCCGAAGCTGTTTATCCGATCCAAACACACAAAGACACCATGTTTGTTAAGGAGGTATTAATATGGGGATGAAAATGTTGTTCAAAGTCACCTAACACTTGTCGGCTGCTCGCCTGCCGCCGCCGCCGCTCGTTCCCGCTCTGTTTACTTTGCTGTGTACTTTAGGTCCTCACAACTTTTGGCCTTCTCTCTCTTTGTCTCTCTCAGCCCGACATGAGACCCGGGGCGTGTTGGGCGTTCCGCGGCTCCCGCGGCCTCGCCGTCGTCTCCTTGCTCGGCTTCGTGCACCTGACCGCCGTGAGCCTGGAGCACATCCCCGCCAGCCAGGCGCCCACGGGCCTCACGCTGTCGGCGCCCAGGGACTTCGCCGTCTTGGTAAGGAGATGTGTAGCCCCCACCCCCCACC
>NW_026271809.1:0-2666 GCF_000697945.3 Frankliniella occidentalis | reverse complement strand
GGTGGGGAGGGGGGGGGGGTAGGCGGCACACCCCACACTGGCCTTTCAAAACCCCCGCTGGTGGTATTACAACGCCATGTTATGACACGTCTCTCCTCTCTCTCTCCTCTCCCCTCTCCTTCCCTCTCGCATACACACTCCTAGCCGGTGCCACAGGGGAGTCCTGTCCGATACATCCGGCTGACCCCTTGGCAAGGTACCTTTACCTACATGCATGTCAGAGCGGAAGTAAACACACTGGCATGGAGTTCGTGCGCCGCTCCGCTCCAGCGCGGCGTGGCGTGACGCCCGATCCGCACGAACAGCAAGCAAATGGTCCCCGGGGAGCGGGGCACGGCCGGCGGGGCGCGCTGACGTGTTTGTCCGAGCGGCGGCCACGCGATATCATATCATCCACTTGGTGGCGAATTCGAATTAGCTGGACAGGTCACCCCCTATCTACGCCTCCTCACCCGCCCCTACCTTTTCAAATACCTTACTATGTGGATGTACGCCAGACCACGTCTCGCGTAACAGGCTTCGCGTTATCTCACGAAACACTGTTACGCTGCGACGCGCCTGACATACATCTACTAGGCCTGTGGCGCTGACACCCGAGTCGGGCAAAAGGCAAAGTCGTATAAAGGCCTCCAGCCGCAAAAGTGACAAATTTTAGTTCACAGTGTTTTATTTTGACGAGTTACCCCAAAGGAGGCGAGGAATAACATTTATTTGTTTTGGGGTCACTCTTTAGAAGAGAATGTTCCTCTAGCGCCTAAACGGTTCGAGATAGAGCCAAATGGTCGAAATTTTGGTCAGTAGGGTCTACTTTCACGAATTAGTTGTCGAAGAGACACTTCAAAATATTTTTCAAAAAGAAATTATTCAACCCCAAGGAACAAAATTCATTGTTTAAATATGTCACAAGAGATACAGCACTCGTTAGTACTATAAAAATATAAAAGAGAATCACACTTTAAAATAGCATTGCAGACCATGTCGCGAAAATCACTGTATGCAACAGGCACCATTAAGAACAAACGCCATTTCACTCTATGTCCCTTAAAAACGCTCCGTCTTTCCAAACATAGATAATGATAACACGTTGACACCATTGTTGCAGAGGGAGAATGTACCTCAAAATGTTCAGTTGACGTTACTGCAACTTTGATACAAAACGAGAACAACTCTGCTTGGGTCAAATACTTTCACTGACGGTTCCTGCTTGGAATATCAGTGGAAAGCATTCCAGCTGACTAACCTCTTGTCGTCAGCCACTCCGTTATAATCTCCCTTTTGGGGGCGAAGACCGCGGGAGTACGTTTCTTCCCCCTTTTCTTTCAGCCCCTTGCCGTCGAGACGTGGACCAGCCACGCCATTCGCAGCAGTGTTAACACCACTACACGCCGGGGCTCGGCTCGGGTCCGGGCCGGCCCCAAGGCGCACACTGAGCGTCGCGACGCGCTAAACTCCGCCGTTAACTGCGTTCCGCCTGAGGGATAGGCAAACAATGCGACCTGTTGAGCCGCGTGAGCCGCCCAGGCCTAGACTGGGCCGAGCCAGCCGGGTGGTGGCGCGGTGGCCCGGCAGCAGGGGAAGGGGGAAGGGGTAAAATTCAACGAGGAGTAATTACATCGATATTTCCGCATTGCGTCGGCATGCTCGGGTATGCGGTGAAACGGCAAGGAGGCGAAACTGTGCAAATGAAACATGTGTACTGTAACAGAGAAACAGACGAAATACTGAAAATTGCAAACGAACGACGGAGAAAACGAGATATTTAAAAAAAATCGATAATTCTATTGGAGGGGGCGAGCGCAAGAGTGTAGTGTACATGCGGGCATGGGACCAGCATCAGCGACATCAATCCCCCTGCTATGTGCTATTACCTGACTCCTGCCTTGTGCCTCTCTGCACGCTGCTTGATAAAACTGGCAGTCTGACAAATTTGACATGTTTTTTCTTATAGATTTCAGTTGTGTAAAATGTTACAAATGTATCACCTGCTAAAGAATGGATTTGAACCTAAAAAGATGACAAAGTTTCATCAGAATAATAGAGCGCGCACTGTAGTGTTTGCAGGGCTCTGCGTGAAGTGGTATTGCGAGGAGTGGCGCGGTGGAGTGAGGGGTGGGGCAATGTGGAGCGGGGGGTGTTCGACTCTACAGCAACGCCCAATAGCCCATTAATTGCTGGGCGGGCGGAGGTGAAAGGGCGGCAGAGGGTTTCCGCTGCCCACTCCTCTCACCCTCCCTCCCTCATCCACTTCCTCTCGACACGCCAACAACAACAACACGGCGCACAACCTATGCCCTCAGTACCCGTCACCTGGAGTGCGGTCGCGGCGCCGCTCAGCTTTTGACAAACACGCGGCCATCAACAGGTGCACCGTGACTTTGACACGTTCCACTTGATGGGCCTAACCACAGGGTGGGGCGGCAGGGCCATTGAAGAAGGAGAAAGAGGAAAGGGAGGGAGAGCGAGGGAGAAAGAGGTGGGGGAGGGCGAGGTAACGACTGGCCGACCACCAGGGGGCGACCAGGGATGGGTTACCCACGAGGGGCTAACAAAGGGTCGCGGTTTGGCCCACGAGGAATATCGAATGCGATGGCTTTTCACCCCCACCGCCTGCTTATAGGCGGAAGGCAAGTCCGCCTGGTGGGTAGGCAGCGCGGGCGCATGCGAGT
>NW_026271808.1:0-2431 GCF_000697945.3 Frankliniella occidentalis | reverse complement strand
ACACATGGCCGGCAGAGTGGCAAAAGGGTTTCGCCGACGACATTCGAACCAGTGAACATCTGAGTACAGGCCCATCAAATCAGGCGTCGCAGGACCGAAAACTCATGGCCAGCCGAGCGCGAAAAATATCTGCCAGGTGGGATCCGAACCAGCGACTATCTACATGCTGGGCCGTCACGCTACCGAGTTAGCCGCAGAGGCACGATGGTGCTGCTCGTTCTCGGCGACATGCATCGCTCAGCTGTCGCTGGCGACCGAAGACACATGACCAGCAGAGCGGGGAAAATTTTCCGTGGACGGGATTCGAACCAGCGATTAGCTCTAACACACTCGACTACCAGCTCGCCCTTTCTCACGACATGGAGTTCTGAGCTGCACCCTGCCTTAGGGGGGCAAGGAGCAACAAAAACAGTTCGCCCCGGCCGGGAGTCGATCTCCGGGCCGACAGTTTTGGAAAGCCCACGCCTCAGTACGCTCGGCTGCCAGCTGCACCACACACACAGGACTTCGGCAATCAGTCCTATCTTACGTGAGACAAGAAGCAACAAAAAAAAAAGTTGCCTCGCCCCGGCCGGGAGTCGATCTTTCGGCCGGCAGTTTGTGCCGGTATCCCAGAAAAGTTATCGCCATCTTTTGATGTGTTGTTCCCAGCACTTCACAACGCACAGATGGGAACATGTTGTGAGAACGAAAAAATATTTCTTCACACTTGGAAATTTTGTTATCAGTCAGCGACAGCGTCGGGGGGAGCGGGGTATGAGGATTGGGCCGCCGAGCGGACTTATTTTTACAGTCGGTTTGGATAAAGCTGCCTGCGCGCGTGTTGGTTGTGGCTCCAACCGTGAAGCTACAAACAGGGTCGTCAGGCAGCAGTGTCTACGAGCAACGTGCCACTTACTTCGGCCTGTCGGCGAGCTCGGGCGCTCTGCCCGAGCCCACTACGGCGTCCAGCTCCTCCTGGACGCGCTTCTGCACCTCGGGGTGCCGCAGCAGGTACAGGAAGCCGAAGCCGAGCGACTTGCTGGTCGTCTCGGACCCGGCCATGAACATGTCCATGCAGATGGCGAGCAGCTGCAGCTCTGAGTGGAGATGAGAGACAGCGCCCGTTAGTGTCTACCGCCTCGATCACCATGCTCTCTACTCCCGACGCGCACCTGTGAAGGAGCTATTTGGCCCCGCCTCCTTGATCATCTTGATGTAGACGTCCATGAAGTCGCGCATCTCGTTGGGGTCGTACGTCTCGATGTGGCGATCCATCTCGTCGCGGAGGAACTTCCACAGCCGCTGGTGGATGGTGACGAACTCGGTGTAGCCGGACGCGTCGGGCGCGATGTACTGCAGGATGGGGAACTGGGAGAAGAGGGCGCCGGCCATGTCCAGGCGCGTGAAGAGGTCGTTGAGCAGCGCCTGCAGCGTCACCAGCTCCGTGTCCTCGGGCGTGTAACGGATGCTGGCCAGCATGGTCCACAGCGTGTTGAGCACGTACAAACCTGCGGAGCAAACAGAAGACGCGGTCAGGCTTTAACAGGCGCCAGGGAAGAGGGGGGGGGGGGCAGTGGAGAACAGGCAGCTTACCAAACGCGTCGTGCATGGGCGCGATGGCGCCCTCGGGGCTGGCGCGCAGCTTCTCCTCGAAGGCCCTGACGAGCTCGCCCGCCTCGTCCTGCACCATGCCGGCCATGCCGCGCCGCCCAAAGCCAAACTCGCGCAGGTGGCGAATGACGAATTTGCGCTGCTCCAACCAGAAGTCCGAGTCCGTCAGCAGCAATCCTGAGGTCGGAGACAGCGTTTTGTCAAGTTGACCAAATCATAATCTCATTCTGACTGATCTCTATCCCATGCGGCGGTCCTGGGAGCCTGCAGCTGTACGCCTACCACGCCGAAGGTTGAAGGTCCTCGTCTCGTAGAGAGGCCCGCGCGGCCGGCCGTCAAAGTCGTCCCTGCTGGACATCTCCCTGATGGCCTCGTAGCCGCTGACGATGACCTGGCGGTCCTTGCCGACGCGCAGCCCCACCACGGGGCCGTAGCGGTGCACCAGCTCCTCGCACGCCTTGTAGAGGTAGCCGGTCTCCTTGCGGAGCTGTGCCAGCTCGCGCGCCGAGCCCAGGATGGGCAGCCAGTCTGGGCCTGGAAGAGGACGCGTGGTGCACTGCGTGATCCAGGAGTTCGAGCTCGAGAGGACGGACGTGTAGGAGAACTCACCAGGCGGGAAGCCCTTTGGCTTTCGACTGTCGAGGTAGAGGAGGAGCGCCGTGATGGCGAAGAAGGCTAGGACGAGGAACAACATCTGGAACGGGGGCAAACAAACACGCACAGATCACACACTTGTTTCTCCTGGAAGGACTGCTTCCTTCTTCTCCTCGACCCCCGTCTCTACTACAAGCTACCTCTGCGATCGGCCCACCCACTGGAGAGGGAGCCCCCCCCCCCC
>NW_026271807.1:0-1812 GCF_000697945.3 Frankliniella occidentalis | reverse complement strand
GGGGGGCTAACCAGGATTGGAAGTCGATCGACCGTCGGCGTTTGCTCGAAAACGTGATTTTCTAACTCAAATAGAGGCATCGAGGTCAATGCAATTTTAATTTCTAGCTGGGGCACTTAAAGAACCCAACAAGTTCCCTGCGGCTCATTTTTGGTCCCTATGATTTAACATGGGAGCGTGACCTCATAGTGGTCACGCCGCAGGGAACGTGTTAAGGGGAAAATATTTCCACCGTAACCTGCGGTGTGGATCTAATACGACTATTGATTCTCCAATAAAAAATAATTCATTGGATTCGATGAAATTACTTTTTTGGTTGCCTAAATTTCATACGTATCGGGTCTAGTGATTACTGGGTGCCCTTTATGGACCTATTAAACTTAAATATACAATTCGACGTTATCAACTTACACCGAGACTTACTTGCTGAAGCCGTGGGCGGCCGCGAGCCCGCTGCCCGCCTTTGCAGCCTATTGACCGTGCGCCCTTTGCAGTGTGATGTGCTGCGCGTACGCCGCCGCCTCCTGGTCGCGGCTGGCCCTGCTGCTGGGGCTGGCCGCGGCGGTGCTGCAGGCGCTGTCTCTCTTCACGGGCAGCTGGATCCTCACCAAGGAGATGCTCGCCCCCGCCGAGTCCGCCGACGACACCCAGCAGCAGACCGTGCGGTACGGCACCGTGGTCGTGCACGCCCGCGTTGGCCTGCTGCGCGCGTGCGTGCGCGTGGAGAAGTTCAACGGCTCCTCGTACCCGTGTAAGTAGAAGTCGCAACGCACTTGCACACAAAACTTCCTCTTCCTCTGTCGCCGATGGAGGTTGATGACTGTCGTTTGTTCTTGGCAGATCCTTCGCCACAGCCGTCCTGCTTCTCCCTGTCGACGAACATCTGGCAGGAGGTGACCTCGGCTGACCTGGGCATCCTCCACGGCTCGATCCAGAGCACGGCGCAGGTCGTCACGAACATGCGCCAGTGAGTGTCGCCAGTGTTGCCTGTACTCGTGCTCTGCTCGGTGCACTCACGCGCCCATTGTTGTTGTGCTCCAGGTACACGCTGGTGCTCGGCTCGGTGGCGCTGGCCCTCATGCTGCTCGGCGAGCTGGGCGCCCTGGTCTCGCACCTCAAGCCGAGCATCAGGCTCGGGGTCGTCCTCGCCTGTTATCTCTACCTCTTCGCTGGTGAGGAGACTCCTACAGTACCGGATGTTCACTATTCCTAAACAAAAAATGCGGACCGATTGTCTCACACTGTTCGTGCTCGGCAGGGCTGATCGTGTGCCTCGTGGTGGTGACCTTCTCCATGATGACGGAGGTGCCCCGGCGCGAGCTGGCCCCCAGCGTGCGCCTGCCCGTGCACAAGCTGCTGGAGGCCGGCGCGCCCTTCACCTGGGAGCTGGGCACCTCCTACTACCTGGCCGTGGCCGCCTTCGCGCTCACGCACCTCATCGCCGCCGTGCTCGTGTCGGCCTTCATGCGGCGCTTCTCCTCCCTGGAGGCCATGGTGCGGGAGGTGGTGCCCGGGGCGGACCGCAAGCTGCGCGAGCACCAGGAGAACAACCTCGTTGGGCTGTGGGAGATCTACCCGAGTGAGTAAAGGACAGCAGCACTTACAAGGGAACCCCGCCAAGTGTAAATTCCCGATTTTCATTCTACTTTGGGAAATTGTTGGTCTAAATATGTCATCGAAGGGCACATCAAAGATTTTTGCTTAAATTCATATTTAGGGGTCATTTTGGGTATTTGTTCAAAAAGCTGCTATTTCAAATATTTTTTATAACTTTCAAGAATGCTTCCTAAGGGGTACCTCGTCAAATTGCGG
>NW_026271806.1:0-2285 GCF_000697945.3 Frankliniella occidentalis | reverse complement strand
GGGGGGGAGCCGCCACCGGCCGCCACGCGGGGGACATGACATCTCGGCAGACACTTTATTCTCGTGCTCCCGGCACAGGAGGGCACACGACGACGCGCGCTTTACCGGAGTATAACGAGTTTCGTGATTTTATTGTTAAATCGGATGAAGTTGGGTTGGGGTACCACTGGAAGAGGTGGAGGTTAAGTTATTTACGGTTAGGTTTGTTTAGAACCGTTCTTCTGCCTTACACAATATGTGCGACGAGAGCTTCTTGACCCCGCGGAGTGTGTGAACGCCTTGCTCCCGCTGGCGCTGCGTTTGCACCCATCCGTCAAACTGGTGGGGTACTGTGGGGGCCGCGGGCGGGCGCGGGGGCCGCGGTCCCCGCGGGGGGCTATGGGCGCGCTCCGTTTAGGTTTTTATGGGCCGGGGGGCGCTTGCCTACGGGTAGGAGGAGGAGAAGGAGGGGCTGAGTGGGAAGTTCAACACCCTGCTCGGCTCGACGATACAAACCTCCTAAAAAAATACAACCAAAAAACCAATTGAACAGCTTGAGTATGCTACTGACTGCAGTAGCAATGTGTAAAAGGGCGTGGATCTATCACTCGCTTAATCATCGCGCCCCAAAGGCAGGAGGGTGCGCACCCCTCCCCTCCAACGCCGGGCGTCGCAGTCAGTTGTCACCTACAGTAAATAACAACGTGCGATACAACTCCGCGCTGCCACTGCTGCACTTCGGTATCGCGAGCGCCATTCAAACGCCAAACCAAACAACTCTTTTTGTCGCATCCTCCGCGCGGAGTCAAGCTGCGCGCTCGGAGCGGAGCTGGTCGCGCGCTGCTGCCGCGCACCTGGACGAACTGCTCGCAGTGGCAGTAGCAGAGCTCATCGGGCCGTCACCCTCGTTCTGCTTTGCTTTTGCTGCTTTGTAATCAGCGTCTGATTCTTCCTGACTCCTCTAGCAGGAGCGCTTCCTCTTCCCCACCCCGCGCCTCGCCCCCCTGCAGGGCGGCTGTCGGAATGCCTTTAAAAAACCTAAACAGACAGGGCCATCATCGCGCCTCCTTCTCTCCCCTGAGGGCTTCTTCTTCTTCCCTTCAGAGAGAGAGAAAGAGAGGGTTCATCGGGGTCCATGCCGTCCATGTTCACAGCCCATCTTGCTAACGAGCCCGCATGCCTCCACAAGGCCGGGGCGGGGCGGGGCAGTGTGGGGCGGCACGGTGGGGTAGGTCCCATGGCACGCACGTCCGCGCCCTGATAAAGGGTTGCTAGGGGTGGGAGGGGGAGTGGGGGGCTGATAAGTAGTGGCGGAGACTTGTTGCGCGGAGGCGCCTGGGCCGGCGCGGGTGGCGCTCGAGCTGGCGCCCCCCTCGGCGCGCGGGCTGGACCCGCCGCGATGGGCGCCGCAGCAGCCGCATCCGTCATGATCTGGATTTTGAAATGAACGAGTTCGGCGGAGGGCGCGGGGGTGGTTGGTAGAGTGAGAGGGAGACGGACGCGGACGGTGGAGGAGTGAGTGAGCGAGGGAGCGAGAGCGACAGACACAACAGGAAACACAAGGCGGACAGAAATAAACAGCTGCAACCCGAGCCGCTGCTGCCTGCTGCCCCGGCGCGCCCGGCCACCCCGCGGGGGAAGGGAGGAGGGGGGAAGTCCCCCGCAGCCGCCACCGCCGCTCGCCCTCCTCCCCCTCACCAGGCTCACGTAACGAAAGTCACATGACTCATCTGGAGGCAGGCGAGGTGCGAGGAGAGGGAAGTTTGAGGTGTGATGACGAGGATTTTATCGGTTTGAATGGCCGTGAAATCGGCGTCCATCCACCGGGCGGAAGCGCCGTCGCCGCCGCCGCCCGTGACGCTGGGGGGAAGGGGACCACCGCGGCCGTAGAGGGGAGGCCGGGGTGGAAGCGGCTGGTGGTGAAGCGGATTAAGATTAAGCGGATCGGACGGTGATGACTCGAGTGGTGGGGAGGCTAATCAAGTGGAGTGGAGTGGGTGCGTGCCGCGGCCGCTGCAGCACCGCTGCTCTCCTCTCCTTGAGTGATGAGGAGTGGAGGATTGAAGTGTGGAGCCGGACGGACATATCTCCGTGGCGCCTCCTCGCCGTGTGTGGCGTCCACCTCCTCGAGCAGGAGGCGGGGGAGGCGCGCCGAGGCCTCCTGGCCATCCTCTGGCCGGCCTCCACGGCGCGAGTGTCACGCTCTTTATCGCCCACGTCCACGGCGACGCCTTCTCTCATAGTTTTCATAAATTTTGTCTTGTCCGAGCTGGTCGTAAAAAGCGACGAGTTGAATGAGGGGGGGG
>NW_026271805.1:0-2747 GCF_000697945.3 Frankliniella occidentalis | reverse complement strand
GGGGGGAGGGGGGCTTGGGGGCTGACCCTGTAGATTGGGTAGAGAGGGATGGCGCGTAAGTGGTCATTGTACATTATTACCCCCGCCCAGCCGCGCGCGGCTGCTGGCCGCCGGAGCGGCGCGGAGGAGCCAGAGATACACACCCCCTGTACCTACCCCCCGCGGGGCCCGGTGGGGCCACGGGGATTTGTTTGTGCATCACGCGTGAAATTAACCGCCGGGTGGCTCAGGGCCCTCTTCTCCAGCCGAGCGGCGGCGGCGGCGGCGAAAGAACCGCTGTGAAATGGCGCAGCAGCGGCGGCCGAGCGCTCGGAGAAGGGCTTTATTGGTCTCGAGTGCATGACGCTGAGTAACTAGCGATGGAGAGCGCCCCGCCGTAAGCCTCTCCCCCTCCCATGACTAAGTCGCGCGCTCTCCATGTGCACAATGCCCCCTCTTCAAGCTTTTTTGCTGAGCCCGATCCTCCTAAACCACCGTGCCCCACGCCGCCCGCCGGACTCCAGGACTGCAGTGAGCTCTCCAGTACAAGAGGCGCCGGGGGTAGGGGAGGGGGTAGTAGAAGTAGCAGCTGGGGGTAGCGGAGAGTCCCAAGGGCGTTAATCCGATTGGAACTCAAACACTCGGCGGAGGCGACGTGCTGCACGCACACCAAGCCCTCCCATGCACCTGGAGAGCAGCGTGCCTGTCGCGCTCTTCCCACCCCTCTCTCCACAGCAACAGCCGCCGCCTGGCGAGGATCACCCGAGCGGCGCAGCGCGGCCTTTTGTGAGCAGCAAGGAGGGGAAGCTGCTAGCCGAACGGACAGTGACAAATCTGTGTAAGCATGTAGGTGGAGCGCGGCGTGGCGTGGCCCGGGTGGCGTCGTGGGGATGGGGGTAGTCGGGGCCGCAGGCGGCAGCCAACGGAGCAGCACGGCGCGCCGGCGGGACCCGCCACGCCACTGCCGCTCTAACTACACGTCCCGGGGCTGTGGCGCCGCAGTAGATATACTTCGCGGCAGCATAACAAGAGGCGAACGACGACGGCGCGACGTGGATTTTAGAGGCAAGCGCAAGGTCCCTCTTCATCTCGGCCGCCAACAACTTTGTTGCCATGCACCCCGTTCACCACTCCCGCTCCCCTCCATCCCCCAAAACAAACCCAGTTGTTCTCCTCCTCCCTTCAAGTAGGAACGCATTTCCTGTCTTGCTCTTTCTCCATCTCTCTCGCTCGCCGTGTGTTGTCCGGGAGGAGAGAGCGAAAGAGAGAGAGAGAGAAGGAGAAAGAGCGAGGTGCATCAATCGCCCAGGCTGCACCATTCCTTCCTGACAGAGCCGGCTGCCCCGCCGGCAGCGAAAGGCTGGCGCTGCCTTGCCGCGCTGTGCCGCCGCCGCCGCTCGGAGGCGTATTTGTCTCTGGCAAACGGAAAGGGGCGCTGCCGTCGCTGCCACTCGCTTCTTGTTTTTCACGGCGCCACCCGGTGCCGCGCCACTTTTCAATTACCTTCGTACACGCTAACGTGCGGCAAAACATTTCGTGTTTCGTACACTAGAAACGCAAGTGTGTGAATGTCGCACACTTCCAATTTTCTAGGAAAAATTCACACGTACACCCCCGTAAGTGTACGAATAAACATTCACACACCTGCAAGTGTGCGACATTCAGATACACTTGCGTTTCCAGTGTACATTTTACAATTCCCATTTTCTTACAGTGTAACAAATGGTCGGTGGACAGTAACACTAAATCCTAATGCATTTGGTAGGGCATAAACATGCAGTATTTTCAACAGCCATGATATCAAGTTCATGTACGATTTGCACATAAATTGTACATGGTTTGTTAAACATGAAAATTGTGCATGATTTTTTATGCATTCAATTGCGCTGAATAAGTAGGCATGCTTAAAATTCTGCAAGTCTACGCACAGCAAAATGTAGAAGGGTTTAGTCTGTTCCTACGAGAGAGTTTTGTGGTCGGGTTTTCAGCCACCACAGCACAATGGAGCGGAAAATGTGTGGTGCAGTCGTTGACGTTTCGGAGTGCACCAAGCACGCAGTGTAGATGTTCCAGACGAGGCTTCAAACAGCCCGGGGAGCAGCGCGCCTCCATCCTTGTCTGTTTTGTATTTTCAACGGAAGGGAGGAGATAAAAGAGGAGGTACACGACAGAGGGTATGGGGAGCCAAAAAAGGGGGGGGGGGCGAGAGAGGGAGAGGAGGGGGAAGGCTATCCCACTCGGTCGGTCGGTCTGGAGTGGAATTAGTGGCCGGGTGCCGCGCTAGCAGCGTCTGCGAGTAAATTAAAACGAGTTAACGGGGTGGGTGGGAAGAAAAGAAGAGGAGTAGGAGGAAGAGGACGAGCAGCTTTATCGGCAGCGCGGCCAACTACTCACGGGGATGTATCTCGTCGTTTCTTTTATTGTTTTCCCGGGGTGGTTGTTTTTTTTTCCTTCCCTAGTGTTTTTTGTCATCGTTGTTACGGGATTCGTGCTTTAGGGTTGCGGGAGTAGATTTGAAAGGGGTCGGATAGGGGGCGGAACCTGAAAAACAACGGCGTCAAGTCACGCCCTTTTGAGGGTGTTTAAGTTTTCAATACTTGTAAAATAAGTAGGTTCAGGGAGGAAGTGACTGGTACAAGATTCCACTGAAGACTGCTTTATTCTAGTTATGTTGGCCAACATTACACCTTCGGTCACAGCCTTCTAACATATATACAACATCTCCCCCTTGGAGGATTCTTTGTTTAATCACATTACAGCAGACATCA
>NW_026271804.1:0-1805 GCF_000697945.3 Frankliniella occidentalis | reverse complement strand
GGGGGGGGGTAATGTTCCTTCGATGCCCGTAGCAGTGTACTTGTAGTTGTACATCGCGAGCTACCCCCGCTGCACACTCCGTGGGTCACGCGTCACCCCCTCAAAGCCACGAACCACGCGAAGACAAGCTGTGAGCTCAGCGGGACGCCTGACAGGTAGGCCCTCCCGCCACACATGCGAGCTCAGCGGGATAGCTTACGCAGCGTTTCACAGGCGGTAGCTAGGCAGGGCACGACGAGACAGTAGCCCTGGAAACTCAAGTGTCGTGCAGTATGACACTTTAAACTGAAGTACCGATGGTACTGCAGTTTAAACTGTGATACCATTCGTGTACTACAGTTATAAGTGTAGGACACGACGAGTACTACAGTTCTTTGTGTAGGACCCCCTGTGTCCGACAGCTAACAAATGATGCTTTTCACCATTGGTGCTGCAGTTTAAACTGTTACACTGCACGACACTTGAATTTCCAGAGTGAGCGCACGGGGGTCATATGGGGCCTCGCAGTTAGTCAAGTCAAGTGTATCAGAGCGGACGCCACAGTGTTGCGGCACTGTTAAATTCCTGCGAAGTATTTTGCTCCTTTGTAACTACGAAGCATCTACTTCGCAATTACAAAGTGATGCTTTGCAATTACGAAGTGACACTTTTGCAATTGCAAAGCGATGCTTTGCAGCTTTTTCATTGCTTCGCAATTGCAAAGCATCACGTTGTAATTGCAAAGTAAATAATGCTTCGTAGTTACAAAGGAGCAAAATACTTCGCAGCTCAGCAAAGCGAATGCTTTGTAGGAATTTAACAGTGGGGTTTGCCTGCTCCGCCCGTAAGGCGCCACGCCGGCGCGGCAAGGCGAGCAGCAATGGTCAGATCTTCTTTACTGTGAGCGAAGCGCTGCCCCGCCATGCCGAGCGCCTGCGAAGTGCTCCATAGGCCAACCCGCTGAGCTCGCGAGCGTAACGGGACGGCCTACCCGCCAGGCGCCCCGCCATCGCTTACGAACAGAGCTGTGCTGTGCACGCGAGGCAACATCTGCCTACGCCGCTGCCACGCTGTTGAGCCGCGAGGAAATTGCAAATTCTAGGTCAAAAGTTCACGTGATGTTTTACTTTGTTTGGCGATATAAAAAACATTGAACTTTACACTCCTTTCCAATTAAGTTTAGCACGGTAGAATCAGTTGGGCCACAGGACTGTGACTTTCGGTCCGTTCAGGAGTGGCGTCCACTCCTGTCTGACTAAATCGCCCCCAGTCAGCTCTTAGAAAGCCGCCTGGTAGGTAGGCGGTTTTACCTACAAAACTCCCGAAAATAGGCAACCCACAGAGTACATCACCCCTTCCGTCAGCTGGACTTAAAACCGCGCATGGCGGACTGTCCAGGCAGACTCTTTCCGGGCCGAAAAAACGGACTAATGACAAACTAATATTTTTGATACGGGAGTGCACTACCTTCAGTCCAGAAAGACGAGCCAAGAGGTCAGGGCGCAACGGGAGTGGGAGGGGTCGCCACTCCAAGGTTTCATCCAGTCGAACGCCTCCTTGACGCCGATATGATGTATGCTTGCCGGACACGGCGCGAGCACGAGCAGCAGCGGCGCTGTGTCGCCCGGATATCTGACGCGTGATAGAGACAGGGAGATCTGCGCTTGCCCGCACAATAGACAGTTTTGTGGACGTTGAATTCCCCACACAGATATCATGTGCCCTCCCTTATTAGGTTATGCTTTTTCAATTTTTCTGAAAACGGAATTTTTTTCCAAATTTTCCAGAGAAAAATCGGACTGGAAACAAGTACTAGAGAAACTTTT
>NW_026271803.1:0-1349 GCF_000697945.3 Frankliniella occidentalis | reverse complement strand
CCCCTCACTCGCCTCTCCCCCTTTCCCCCCGCCGTTGTTCGGCCCCTGAGCCCGGGACGCCACCGCCGCCGTGGCGGGGCGTGGCGGGGCGCTGCGGCGTGGGCGACGCGGTGGCGGCGGCGCTGCCGGGTCGAGCCGAGCCAGCGAGCCTCAGCCTCAGCCGGCACAGCGGGCGCACGGTGCATCCGAGCTGGAGGAAGCTGGAGATGGAGCCCCTCTCCAGGATGGGGTCTCATCAAGTACCAAGAACCCCGCGGCTGTGACCGCTGACCGAACTGTAGCAAGTCCTCGACCCCAGGCCAGGAGTTCCTGCGGGGTCGAACTGTCACGTTCACGTTATTCGGCACTATTCGGGCCGACGACGCCTGCCGTGTGAGTCTCCCTGATTACACCGTCTAGGCGGGTGGACGTCGACGTCATGTGGACCGACGACACGTGGACACCCCGACCAGGTCACCGTCACTGATTGGTGATGGTGACCCGGCAGCCGCCCGAAATGTAGGTCAGCGCCCGGCGGCAGCAGGCCTCCACTGCTGCAGGCCGCAGGGCGTGGCGCGGCGGGGCGGGGAAGTAGTAGCAGCCAGAGGGGCACTATGGTCAGAGCACTAATGGGGCAATTTCTCTAGGAATTACCCTGGACGGGGCCCCGGGCTCGAGCAGTGACAAGGGCCCAAAGTCCTTTCTAGGGCGCACGCGCCACGCGCATACGGAGCAGGCGCCCGGCGAGCGAGGCCAGGCCGGGTCAGGTGGGGCAAGTGAAGCCACTGCATGGGGTGCACGGGGACAGCAGGTGGGGCAGGGTCTCCTCGGTGAGCGCGGGCGCGTACACGAACAGTATTACTACACGACTTTTATCATCATTTTACAATCATTGGCACGTGACTCGTCCTTGAGCGCGCGCGCCTCCCACCTCCTGGCGGCGGCGCGGTGTGCGGGCGGCCGCTGTGTGGCGCGGGTGGAACAGTTCGGCGCAGCTGCAGGTGCAGCGCGTGCCCGCCATGCTGTACAACCCCGGCTGCGCCCGCTGCGCCCGCTGCGCCCGCTGCAAGTTCCCACGACAGGTCACACACAACATGCACGCGCCACGCGCGCTCCCGGGCCTTCGCGGAGAGCACTAGAGAAGACCATCATCGCAGGCGTGGGCCGAGCTACACTGTAATTCGGGGTGTCTCAAATGTATACGCCAAAAGGCGTTTGCTACAGGATCCCGAGCGACATTTGGCGTATACTTTTGAGACGCCTTTTGGCGTATAGATTCTAGACACCTTTGCCCATACCGTTCCCACAGCACAGCAGAGGCCCTTTGATACATACACCCTGAAAGGCGCTCACATCCTGTACACCCTTGC
>NW_026271802.1:0-2145 GCF_000697945.3 Frankliniella occidentalis | reverse complement strand
ACAGACACGAAACTTTTTGATCATCACTGGAGTAATAGGCTTCGCTATCGCTCAGCCAACAAATCTATACACATGTTTCCACCCCAATGGGAAATGGATGTTGAGTACATAGAATGATTTTAACAACAGATCAATGGCTCTAGTTGGCTCTGTGGTGTCTGGGAGCCCAACACTGTGGCTGTCACCCAAAACCAAACACCAAGAAACAAGGTGCTCTGGACTCCCAATTGCTAAGAGGTAAGGTTGAATGGGATGCTTGGATTTCTCTCTCTTAGTTTCAATGGCATTCTGAATGTTAGTGCCAATCTGAAAAGAAAAGAAAATGTTAAAGAAATAATTTTCCAATCTAATTTTTACCCATTTGTGCTAAACCGTGTGTTTTACCAAAAGTAATCATGCATTCAAAGCTTACTTACTGGTTCAATTTGACAAAATTTTCAGGAGAAGCTTCCAATGGCATGTTCTTTTCCCATGGATCAATCCGTTTTGCTGCTGGCAAAAATCTTGTTAAAATGTTCATAGCATCCAGAGCATCTAAAGATAAGATGGGATTAGGTTGGGTTAAAGAACAAAGGATAAAGAAACTTCACACCAGCATAAGTAAAGAAGATAGATAACCATCATTAAATTCGAAGAGAGATTCTAGCTTACTAATTCGTCTTCCAATGGCCACAATCTTTTGTGACACTTCGGTCCAATTCATTAAAAAATTATGCTCCTTGCCATTGTGAAGCAGTTTGAATTCGTGATCAATCTTGCAACAAAAACAAGAACGATACATAAATAATTAGGACAATCAGAAAAGCAAGTCAGTGATACAAACATTTATCATTGTAATAAGAGATTTTAACTCAAAAGTAAAGATGAGAAAGAAGAAAACCCTACCATTTCCCCCTTGTAGGATTTTAATTTCGGGAAAGCCGAGAGAACAGCATTTGTGTTATATTTAAGGCTAACTGTTCTCTTCGCTCATTGAATGTGGCCATCATTTTCTCCTCAATCTGACCTCTGTTGGTATCATTATCTACAAGGAATTTCAGGAAGTTGGCCTGCAGAAGGAGCAACTTGATTAGATAAGAAAAAACGTACTTTTAAAATATGCTTTAACTAGAGAGCTAAAATATGAAGGAAAATTTTCAGGCACCAATATTAAAAGAATATATTTCATACTCATACCTCTCTGCTAAGTTCAGATTCTGGTACTGATCTTAAAAAGGCAGGTAATGCCAAAATAGTCTTGGGCCCCTTCTTTCTGCTGGATGATCCACCTCCTCTAGCCCGCTTCTCTTTTTGATTCCTTTGCATGTTTTGCACAACATTGGCAATTTTGCCAGAATTATTTGATCGATTGTAAAGCCAAGTCTGGAATTTAAACACACGGCAAAGAAATTACGAGTAGTGATTAAATCTACAAAATGCATAACTGGACGTACATGATAGAAAATATTAACATAACAGAAAGACAAATAGAGAGAGATTCTTCTTACCCATGGCATGTCATCTTCTTGATTTATTTTTTGGGCAAATTTAGGGAAGGAGGCGACAATGGACACAGCCAATCCTTCTCTCATGTCTACAGCCATTAAATTTGGGTTCCATCGCAAAAAGAAAAGATATCAATTCATTACCTGACATACATAAAATAAATGAGTATTGATATATAATTAAAACACATAAAAACTGCTTACCTAACAAGGGAATACAGATGAGCCACGAGCGCTTGTAAAGCTGATCTTAAGTTGCTTTGGAAAAGAACTTTATCTCGAAGTCGCTCGAAGCTGAAATTTTGAGACGGACCCTGCTTAAGGATGGGGGTTTACAACCTGGCGAGCTAGCGCGAGCTCGGGCGACAAAGCATTTACAACCGCCTGATGCCCGAGTCCGCGCCAATACAATAGGTTCGCAACATGTGGCTAACTTTCGGGTCGTCCTCTCGAATCTGAAATCCGGTCCCGATTTGCCAGCTTCGAGAGGGACATTACTGTAGCTAGCCATTGTTAAGTTAATACTGATAGTTTTGAACCATCTGGGGGGATTCCATAACCATGGCTAAATACTAGGTAGATGTACGCCAGACCACGTCTCGCGTAACAGGCTTCGCGATATCTCACGAAACACTGTTACGCTGCGACGCGCCTGGCATAC
>NW_026271801.1:0-2189 GCF_000697945.3 Frankliniella occidentalis | reverse complement strand
ATAAATCCTTTCTAAAGCTAAGAAGTGACGCCGTGTCAATCTAGGCGTGGGTCGATGATTGTCGCTGAAAACGCCTGGAGGGTATGCAAAGCTTTCCTGAATCGGGCCCCCGCGGCCCCCTGTCCCTCCGAGCGCTTGGACAAGGCGAGAGCTTTGGAGAGACATTAATATCTTTCGTTTTCGCTTTAGTTTTTAGCGCTGTTTACTTCTGGTTGATATTCTAGCATTGGCGGAAGTAATGAATTCGTCTATAGACGGTTCAGTTTAAGCTGACTCGGGCCCTGTCGGCTGTGTAGCTACAAACAGGGAAATGTCGGCTGTAGCTACAATCGTGAAACTACAAACAGGGACGTGTAAAAATATGTAAAATAAATTCCTTATGATCCGGCTTGACGAAAGAACCTCTGAACCTCCAGTTTTTTCGTATAGGTCCGGTTTGTATCCGAAGATACGTTTACCCTCTCGGTCTGGCCCGCCTAGTAGGTAGGCAGCCCATCGTACTCCCGGCGCGGCCGAGACACCGTGACTCGGTATAACACCCCCGTTCATTTTTGTTTCAGGAGAGCGAGATACTGGTGCGGATTACTGTTTAACTGAAGCCTGCGTGAAAACTGGTAAGAGTCAAACAAAGGTGTCTGGAATGCGCGATAGTTGATTGATTCCTAACCATCCCAAACTTTGATGCAGCGGCGCGCATTTTGGATTCGCTCGATACGACAGCGCAGCCATGCGAGGATTTCTACCAGTTTGCCTGCGGAGGGTGGCTCCGGAGAAATCCCATACCGGAATCACAAACGTCATGGGACCAGTTTCGGTCACTACGGGAGCACCTTTTACGAGACCTTAGAGGTTTGTGAAATTGGTTTGAGAGGGCATGGATGGAATTTGTAAAGTGGAATTAGATCTGATCAACCAGGCAAATTTACTGTTACTAGATATTCTTGAAGAAGGGAGCAGTGCAGATGAACCCGGGCCAGTCAAACAGGCCAAGGCTCTTTACAGAACCTGCCTCGACACTGCAGAACTAGAGAGGCTTGGCCTCGAACCCCTCATAGCCACTCTGGAGAAGCTCAACCTGAGCACCGCGCTGCCCGGGCTGCCCAGCTCAGTCGACGAGGATGACGATGGGTCCTCGGGCGAGTTCGACTGGCTGTACACCGCGGCCCGCGCCCAGCGCATGCTGGGCCACTCCGTGCTGCTCGGGTTCTGGGTCAACGAGGACGTGCGCAACACGAGCCGGTGAGATATTCCTCGTGCTTACAGTCAGAGTGCCATCAGACCCCAACGGAGTGGAAACGAAGCGATGAGAGCAAAGCCCGTATTCCTGGTCCTTTTCCCTCACCGACCAAACTCCCGTGGAATACCAAATAACGTCACGCCTGAGAACGAGGCAGACAGAGCCGACAGACGGCTTGACAGATTCGCTGACAGATTGCGAGCTCACGACCTGAGGTGCCCGCCCAAGTGTGGGACGGGTAGGACCCCCACAGCGGGGCTGGCGGAGCCTGGCCCTGCTCCCGTTTTGGAAAGCAGACCGCGCCGCGCGGCGTTGTGTGCGTCTGTGAATAAATCTCAAAGGGAATGCCAGAGGCCAGTCGCCGGGGGGGGGGGGGTCTCACCCACCCTCGGGGCCCGGGTTAGGGATGCTGTATGGCTAGCGCCAAAGCCTACGTTATTATTCTTCTCTCCCTACAGGAACCTGATGGTGGTGGATCAGATTTCCCCGGGCTTCAGCGAGCGCTACCTCCTCGACCCGGAGCGCTTCGGCGGGGAGCTCGCCGAGTACCGGCGGTACATCACCGACGTGGTCCGGGTGTTCCTGCACCGCGCAAACCAGACCGCACCCAACGGGACCGCGGAGAACTTCGCCGCGGACGTACTGCGCTTCAGCACGCAGTTAGCCGGGGTGCGCAAACAGCCTGCTGTCTTGTGTGCCTGGGGGTGGACATGAAAACTAACTTCACACACTTGTGTTTATTCCCACTACTTTCCAGATCATGACAACAGCGGAGCAGCGACGAGATGTTAAGTCTCAATTCCATGAGATGACACTGGACCAGCTGCAGGAGCACACAGATGCAGATGGCCTGGGAAGTGGAGCCAAGGTGAGCTCCCTCCGTCATTTTCAATGACCTCTCTAATTGTGATCAATAAAGATTAATAATGATTATTTTTTTTCTAGCTCAACT
>NW_026271800.1:0-3142 GCF_000697945.3 Frankliniella occidentalis | reverse complement strand
CCCCCCCCCCTTTTACCCGCGGGTATATTTGAACCATTACCATGAGTAGGTGCGACGCGCCGTATTCTAACGAATTCCGTGAAAGGTGAGGGTGATGGAAGGGAGGGTGGCAGGATTGGAATATTGTTTTGATACCGCAATGAGTATACCGATCGAGTATAGGAATAGGGTAGCACAACGTACAGCACACTCACACAACTGCTGGGCCAGCTGCTGCTGCTGCCCACCGCCCTATGGTCCCGCCGCCGTCGGTCACCCTTTTCCTCTCCACAAAGTTTTTAGACCCTCACGAGAAGTTTCGTTTTTTCTGGGCCAACTGTTGCGTCGCGTCGATAAACGCCACTCTCTCCCTCACTCACACACACACACACACGGCGCGCGCGCTTCCGATTTTTCTTGAATTGATTCTCCAACGTGGCTGGTGGTGGCGCGGTGGTGAGGTCGAGGTGCAACAGATGACTGCGTGGGCGCCCACAGACGGCGCCAGAGATATGCGCGAGGAAAAATAAGGAATAAAACAGTTTAACGTTTCGTTATATCTGTTTGTTTTTTGGCAAGCAATTCTTGAAAGATTTTAAATATCGACCAATTATGCTTTGAGCAATGATGTCATCCGTCCGCGTGTACTGTACATCGCCCGACCCCCAAAGGTGAACTGCATCCTGTCGCGGTCCAGACGGCGACAAGAGGGCACCCCTCCCTGTGGGAAGCTTTCGAGTCAACCGAGTCATCAACCAGAAGCCGAGCGTCAACCCTTGTATGCACAGTTGCGTTTCACTTTCCCTGGGCCGGGGTCGTCACTCAGAGCCCCCGGGAGCGCCTGTGCCCGGCGTTGGTGGTGGTGGCGTCGCCGTCTCCGAGCCAGCTGTCGAGAGGTTCCCCTCCTTTCCCACTCGGGTTCCCATGACCTCCCAACCCTCCCCCTTGCTGGGGCCCGGGCGCCCCCTGCCCGCCCCCCAGCACCTGCCCCGCATCCGGTGGACGCGCAAGGCCAGCCCCTAACGCCCTCTCCTCCTACCCCTCCTCCTCCCACCTCCCTCCCCCTCATTCACTCTCGTCTTGGTTCACCGACCCAGATTCCACCAAACTGTGCGGAACGAAATATGTCTCGTAAAGTTTCGTTGTCGGGTCGGCGGGGGCCCTTGATCCCCCAGCAGCAGCAGCAGCAGGTGATTTGGGGCCTAAACGACTTTCTGCCCCGCGAGTCCATCACCGTGTTGGTATTATTACTGAGCACTTGCGCCCCGGGCCGGCAGCGGCGGCGGCCGCCGCGTGCGTGGCAGGGTGGCGCCGCGTGGCGCGAGCACGCCGAGCAGGCCGCCCGGGCCGGGCGGACGCCGCCGGACGTACAGGTCCACCAACACCCGTCATTGCTGGAGCAATTTGAGCCCTGCTCATAAGGGTGTTATGGCGGCGCACACTTCCTGCCGCCGCCGGCCACCAGGTCCGTCCACTTAGAGCAGCGCGCCTTTGCTTCGTCACCCCCTGCTCCGGGGCCTCGGCCGGGCCCCAGCAGCGTCGCTCAATTTGAACCTGATGATTGGGAGGCCGGTGCTCGTCCCGGTCGGCGGTGGTCATGCGGGGACGTGTGTGTAATGTAGTGACCACTAGTTTGGTGGCGGGTGACGACGAAGAGCAGCAGCAGTGTCCTCCGAAACACACGTGCTACGATAGGGGGTCCCTCGTGGTCCCTGCACTGCCCCGACGCGGATGACGACGACGCCCCCCGTCGCCTCGTGGAGCTCATCTAGGCCACCGCGCCGCCTCCTTGATGGCGGCCACGGTGCGGCGGGCGGGGCTTCCTGTGGCCGTTAGAGGGTCCCCGTTGACGGCGGTGCGAGCTGCCCAGGAGGAGGATGGCCCCCGCCTGCCCTAATGGCCCTCCTGAGCCCTCACCTCCACTCGGCGGCCCCGCCGCGGCCGCCCGGCCCGCGCGACTCCACATCTCGGAGCTCTGATTAACCCGACAAAAACGCGCGTGCTGGCCGGGCCGCGTCCGAGGCGGCGCGGCGCCGCTGGAGGCCGGCCTCCGGGGAGCCGGTAGCAGTACCCGGAGGCGGGAGGCCGCCGACGACGACGCGGACGCCGCCCCGTATGAATGGCCGGGGCCACTCGGCGCTCCGCCCGGGGAACAAGAATGGAGGAGCTCGCCGGGCTCCACCGGGGCCGCCTGATTGACAGAGGGAGATGTTGGGGCGTAAGTGCAACAGGGCTTATCTCCATCGATAAAGGCCGCCTTCCTGTCTGACGTCACACCGCGCGCCGGGCCGCCCGCCGCCGCCGTCGCTACGATTCCGGCCCGGAGATAAACTCGCCCGGAATTGGCAGCAGCCGGAGCAGCCAGCAGACGACACGGAGAAATCACTGCCGGGCCGCGCTGTTTGGCAGATCCCCGCGGCCCACCGGTGGTGCTGTGCACGGGCGTCTCTCTCTTTCTCTTCTCCTGTCGCTCCCGCTCCGTCCCTCTCACACTCACGTGACATGTCGTGGGGCTCCGGACCATCGCGAGTAGCCGAGCGGGATATAAGGGATTATTATTAGTGGGCAAGTCGTCTTTCGCGCCATGATGAATGGCAGGGAAGACGACGACGTAACTTGCCTGGGGACCGGCGCCAGTTACGAGGGTCTGCGCCTGTATCACACCTATCCGGGCGGACGCGCCCCGCTCAGCTCCCGCCCGGCCCCGCGCTCTTGCGCGCTCCGTTCGAGATGGATTCTGGAAGAGATTGGGATCAGATAGGCGCTGGCCGGGTCGGCTGCGGCTGCCCTGTGGAGCAGGAGCAGGAGGGCGATGATGACGGTGAGGTTGGGGGACCAATTTTTGACCCGGAGCGAGCGCGCGCGCGTATTTCGGGGGCACTCTCCTCGCACTCTGGCTGCAAGTAATTCCGACTGTAAAGTGGGTCGGGGCGAAAATGATGCACTCGGCACAGGAAACTGAAAGGGGCAGAGCGGAGGTGTCTGGTCCCAAAGGGGTGGCATTACACGGAGTTTTGGGGTGGTTTCGGGCGCGCTTCTTATACGTGAACGTAATGTCTTATTATTTTTTAATGTTTTCCGACACCTCATGGAATATAATGTAGGGCTACACTGTAAACTCTATGGCAACACATGTGTGACCATAGTTGGCGACATTCCCCTT
>NW_026271799.1:0-2793 GCF_000697945.3 Frankliniella occidentalis | reverse complement strand
GCCACGGCGCTACGGAGCCCCTTGCGAGTAGGCAGCCCAGGTGCAGGCGTGCTTTGCGGGCTTGCCTATCGTCTCGGTGGTGTAGTGTTTCGTTTCGAGGGGCGCAAGCCGGCTGCGGCTGGACGATGCCATATACGGTACAGAGTACGGTAGTCACAAAGAGTGGCCCCAGCATTGCCCCCGGGCACGCGCAGCCCCGACGACAGCGGCTCACAGCAGCTATGGCCTGCGGGCTTACTTCATGTACCATCCACCTGTCCAAGACGGCGGCGCGGCGATCGCGCTACCTCATCACGGTAAGTGACCTTGACCTAGAGACCGTCCTGTCCTTCAGGGGCAGCGGCAGCCTGGCGGCAGCTGGGCGCGGCCTCCGGTCGGTGCTCGGGCCCCGCCCCGCCTCGCCACGCCCCGTCACACCCAGTCGAGCCGCGCCAGACCGTTTTCTCTTTTTACGCGAGGCTCGGTGTGGTGGTGGGCCTGGCGGGCGCACACGCTGACCAGTCAGTGCACTCTTCCGCTCTTCCACCTCCCCCGCCCGCCTCTCCTGCACCTCTCCGGCAACAACGCTCCACTTGGGGTAACGCGTGTGCTCGCCCGCCGTTGCCCCTCTATGTCTAATTGTATCCAAGCTGGGACCAGGTGGTGGGCCAGCCGGCGAATGCAATGCGTCGCGGGACCCAGTTTGGACGACAACATGTCCGCGGCGCGCCCCGCTAACGCTTTCCGGATTCCTTGGCGGCGGAGTCGTGGTCAGCAGGTGTCCCGGTGTGCCGGAGGGAGGGGAGGGGTCAGGGACCGGCCCGGCTGCTGGCTGGGTCTGCTGTCTGTTGGGGCCGTCTCTGGGCGCCTACAGCAGCGCCCAGCAGCCACCGCCGGGCCGCGCCGGCCGCCGTGACCTGGTGCCCCACACGCAGCTGCACGCCGCGCCGACCCGTGTGGCTTCACTTTCCGTCTCGACGTGTTGCCCCCCCCCCCCCCGGCCCTCTCCCCAACCGAATTGCATGCATTGCGCCCACGGTGATCAGGCGCCGGCGTGGCTCGCACGGCCGGCCATCCCGTGCCCTCCTAAGTGCCGGCGGCAGGGGGGAAGTCCCGACCCGTCTCGACCGTCTTCCTGTGCGTCCGCATCGCACTCGCTAAAGCCTGTTTTTGCACGTTGCGAGTCACGCACTTTCGTAAAGGCCCCATAGTGGTGTACTCACGCGTAATCTTCTTGATGATACCCCCGCCGCCCTTGTTGAAGAAGAGGCGAGCCTCCCGCGCGTCCTGGCCGCTCGGGTCGACGTGCGGCCTGCTGAACGAGATCTTGAACGTGGCGCCGTCGCCCTCGAACGTCCTGGGTGACAGGCGGACCTCGGCGCCGCCGAGCAGCGACGGCAGCCGCAGGTGCACGTCGTGCGACTTGATGAAGCTCACGCCCTGGTCGTACAGGTCGTCGGTGAGGTCCTCGACGGTGGGCAGCGCGCCGGGCTTGAGCAGGTTCTCCTCCTCCTCGTCGTCGCCGTCGCCCTGCTTGTTCTGCAGCACGGCCGGCCCGCCGGCCAGCAGCGTCGGCACCTCCGCCAGCGGGTGCTGCGAGACGGCGTTATGGTTGCGCCGGAACACGAAGCTGTCCGTCACGAACACGTCCTTCTCCCCGAGGGACTGCTTGAGGAAGCGGAAGGCGCTCTTCTGGACGCACCGCACCGACGTCCGCTTGCCGCAGTCCCAGTACAGTCGGTCCCAGAACGGGCTCCCGCTGTCCAGGCCCCTGTCCGGGCCGCTGTCCGTCGCATTGGTGGGCGGGCTGTCCGGCAAGCTGTCCGGCAAGCTGTCCGGCAAGCTGCCCAGCAGCGCCCGGTGCGTCCTGTTGCCGCCGACGTCCCCGAGGCTGCTGTACAGCTCCCGCGTCGCACTCTCTGGCCGGCCGGGGCCCGGGGCGGCCAGCACCACGAGCACTAGCACGAGCAGAGCACTCATGGCGCTCGAGGGGCTCTCACTCCCCCGCGCTCACTAGCACATGATGCACTCGTACGCACTCACTCACACATACACACACGCGCGCGCGCGCTCACTGCCCGACGGCCCTGTTTCCTCCTAAGCGGTACGGTCCACGACGAGGTTCCAGGCGGCCCGGTTCGGCCCGGCCCTCTCAGCTGCACGCGTTCGACTACCAGGCTCGTCCTGTCGGCGAGCGCGGCCTGCCGAGCCCCTCCACGGGCCGCGGAGTGGCGTGGCGTGGCGTGGCGCGGGGAAACGCCGCCGCGGCGCCCTCCACCTTCGAGGAAGGAGAGGCCAGGAGAGGCTGACGCCCCCTCCCCTCCTTTTCTCCTTTACACCGTGGCGGCCCTCCTCCTCGCGTCAGATAACAAACAAACACTCGATGTGAGAATGGGGATATGACTGTGGTACTACTCGTCACAAAGGGCCAATGACTGTCAGACGTTCTTGACTTTTTCGAGTTTCCGGGGGGCGGGCGGGGCAGTGAATGTAAAAGCCGGAACCACGCACACAAGCGTGTCGTGTGCCTGTCGGCGGGGGTTCGCGTGTCATAATTCGGCTGTATGCGAAATTGTGCAGCATAACTTGTAAAAGTGAATCAGGATTTCGCTGGAGAAAGCGGTTCTCGACCATACACTTCTTAACTAACCACTGTGTCCAAATTGAAATAATCAGAAAAAAAAAAAGAATAACAAAAGGACTATGTTTATTGATTGAAAAATTAATATCACTTTTGATAAATCACATCATGAATACAAGATCATGTACCATCAACAAGTAAACTTGAAGTTATTATAAAGATTTGTGTACATA
>NW_026271798.1:0-2276 GCF_000697945.3 Frankliniella occidentalis | reverse complement strand
GGGGGCGGCGGCGGGCTGCTGCTGGACTGCGCGGCCAACGCGGGCGACGGCCGCCGCCTGCTGACCAAGAACGGACGCTCCATGAGCGCCCAGGCGATGCAGTCGCTGTACGAGCTGCGCCAGAACAACCTCCTGTGCGACGCCGTGCTCCGACTCGAGGACGGCGGCGTGTTCCCCATCCACCGGGCCATCCTCTCGGCCTGTTCAACGTACTTCAGGTAGAGGTCCGCCGCTTCGCCACGGCGGAGTCTCTCTGCCTCGGATTAGGCGCCTAGTGAAGTCTTCTTCTTCAGGGCGCTGTTCACCACAACGCTGCACTGCCGGGAGATGACAGATATCCTCCTGCACGGCGTCACCAGCGACACCATGACCCTCATCTTGGAGTATGCGTACTTGAGATCTCTGGAGATTACTCGCTGCAACGTCTGCCAGGTGTGCGTCGTTTGAGAGTGCCTCAAAGCGCATTGGAAGCAATGTCGAACCACTGTGGTCGTTTCTCTCACACACAAAGCTGCTGGTTACGGCTGACTACCTGTGCGTGCTTGGCGTCCTGGACATGTGCTGCGAATTTCTCAAGACGAACATGGCGCCGGACAACTGCATCGGTATCCTTATGTTCGCCAGGCAAGCCTTGCTCCCCCCCCCCAGTACAGTTTTGGATTCCCTCAAAGAGTCGCCACCTCAAACGTTACCTCGACTCGCGCAGGGACCATTTCTGCACGGCGCTCGAGGGGGAGGCACACCAGTACGTGATGCGGCACTTCGTGCAGGTGGCCCAGGAGAGCGAGGAGCTGCTCCACCTCGACCTCCAGGAGCTGGCGCGCATGCTGGCCGCGGACGAGCTCAACGTCAAGTCGGAGGAGGCGGTGTGGGAGTGCGCGCTGCGCTGGGTCAACTGCGACCCGGAGGCCCGCAAGCAGCACATCGTCACCCTCATGAGGAGCATCCGGCTCGGCCTCCTCGAGACACAGTTCTTCCTCGAGAACGTCAAGGACCACCCGTACGTCGCGGGCAACGAGGCTTGCCGGCCCGTCATCATCGAGACGCTCAAGTTCCTGTACGACCTGGAGATGATCACGCAGAAGGACGGCGAGATCCCCACGCCCGAGATCGCTCGACCGAGGTGTGTGTTCGGATCAGCCGATGACACTAAAGTTGGTTAGTTCAGGGCAATACGCTCTGACGCCGTGGTGTCGTTACAGAGTGCCGCACGAGATCCTGTTCGCCATCGGTGGCTGGAGCGGCGGCAGCCCCACCAACTTCATCGAGACGTACGACACCCGGGCCGACCGCTGGGTCAAGGTGCGCGGGGGCCGTGGGTGGCCAAAGGAGACGATGGGGATGGGGGTGACGTACCGCTGGCTTCTGTCGACACTCCTCTCGCCTCGTCTCCCCGCCACAGGTCGACGACGTGGACCCCACGGGCGCTCGCGCCTACCACGGCACGGCCGTCGTGGGCTTCAACATCTACGTGATCGGCGGCTTCGACGGCATGGACTACTTCAACTCGTGCCGCTGCTTCCACGCCGTCAACAAGACCTGGCGGGAGGTGGCGCCCATGAACGCGCGGCGGTGCTACGTGAGCGTGGCGGTGCTGCGCGACCTGGTGTACGCCATGGGCGGCTACGACGGCCACCACCGCCAGAACACGGCCGAGCGCTACGACCACCGCACCAACCAGTGGTCCCTCATCGCGCCCATGATCATGCAGCGGTCGGACGCCAGCGCCACCACGCTTAACGGTCAGACAACCTGCTGCGTGAAACCAAAAAATTCTGTTTTAAATTTGTTTTGTTGAGGGGGAGTGGCCGCGGGTGATATTCACTGTTTTGGTCTCGACTTCCTCGTGTTCCTCTGCCGCCAGACCGCATCTACATCACGGGCGGCTTCAACGGTCAGGAGTGCATGAACTCGGTGGAGATGTACGACCTGGACACGAACCAGTGGTCGCTCATCACCCCGATGCGGTCCAGGCGCTCGGGGGTCTCGTGCATTACGTACCACGGCTGCCTCTTCGTCATAGGTACGCGTGGCCCATCAGGCTAGCGGGCCATGGCGCCTGCAGTCCGGTGGGTAGGCCAGCCGCCGTACGGGCGTGCGGCGCGCCCGGGAGAGTTGCCTACCTCACGGCGGCAGGTTGCCTACCTCACGGCGCCAGGCTACCTCACACACGGCGCTCTACCCTCTAATTTGAAGTACCCTCTAATTTGAAGGCCGGAAGAAACCGAGGAAAAAGTTGCGGGAAAACACCAAATTTTTTTGCAAAAAGTCCCTTA
>NW_026271797.1:0-4431 GCF_000697945.3 Frankliniella occidentalis | reverse complement strand
ATTAATTGTGATATTTTTTTGTGATAAATTTTAGCCAGTTCACACGCGGGCCGACCGGTGTCGAGCTATAGTTAATACTTTAGATTTTAAGAATAGCTGGTATTGTTTTTCTGAGGGGGAGTTTAATTGTTACTCGTTGGTTAAGATGTTTATTTTGTCAATTATATAGAGTGTTTTCTCGCACATTTCAAATCACTGTGAATCACAAAATCAATCATAATAAAAGAAAAATATAGTAAGAATTCCTTGCTGCTTTTTGTAGTGTTTTGTGGTTTACTAACACTCTCCTTTTGGGGCCTTCCTTTTCATAACGCTTTGCCATCCTAATATAGTTTTTGCAATTGCTGTTAACAGGCATCGACGGCGAGCAGCTTGGACTGGTTGTGACCGAGTGCTATTCGCTTCTCGCCAGTGCCGGTCACGATCAGGACGAGAATGGTGGTGCGCGCCTCAGCAAGCTGTCACCGGACCAAGTGGATGCGGAAGCTGTCCAAGAGCCCTACCGTCGGGAAGAGCACAATTGTGCGGACGAAGACTGTCGTGGCTCAGATGTCAAAGACCACGCAATAGAAGAGCACAGCCAAACTCCTGGTTGTGACACCGTGACCAACGATGAGCGTGGGGTCCCGCAGGACCGCAGTAGGGCGCCCAGCGCCCGCAGTTCCGTACTCTACTCGTGCAGCGAGTGTGCCAGGAAGTTCTCCACCGTCTCTGCCATGGAGAAACACCTGCGTGAACACAACAAGGATGGTTTGCTGTGCAAAGTTTGCGGTAAATCGTGGACTGTGAGATGGAAGCTGAATCGCCATATGAGAAACCACACTGGCGAGAGGCCCTTCAAATGTATAGTGTGCATGAAGCGTTTCAACGACGTGGCGGCCCTGAAAAGGCACATGCGTTCGCACGGCTCGTTTCGACCATTTTCCTGCAATCGCTGCAAAGAATGCTTTCAGTCAAAGACCCAGCTTGTTGAACATAGCAAGAGGCACGCAGTTAAAACGCCATACCATTGTGCCACTTGTGATAAGTGTTTTAGGAGAAGGTGCAGTTTAGTTATTCACTTGAGGACACACACAGGTGAAAAACCATACCGATGTGATACATGTGACAAAGGTTTCGCAAGGAAAGATCGTCTCGTCGTTCACCAGAGGATACACACAGGGGATAAACCATATCGGTGTGACACATGTGAGAAATGTTTTAAAAGTAAGGAAAACCTGACCTTTCACAGAAAGACACACACAGTTGACACACCAAACCGGTGTGATGATGACACATCTTGTAAAAAAGGTTTCAGTAGGAGTGATTGTCTTATCAATCACCAAAAGACACACACAGGGGCAAAATCATACCGATGTTTTACCTGTGATGTGTTTTTCACGAAGGAAGACTGGCTTGCTCACATGAGGACTCACGCAAATGCAAAACCAAATCGATGTGATTTATGCGGAAAGTGTTATGCAACTAAAAATGGTCTTGCCATTCACTTGAGGAAACACACTGGTGAAAGGCCTTATCAGTGTGATACGTGCGAAAAATCTTTCTTTGCCAGAGGTACTCTTGTTATTCACATCAGGACACACACAGGAGAGAAACCATATAATTGTGAAGTTTGTAAGAGGAGTTTTTCGGACCCGAGCTCCTTCAGGAAACACGTTAAGAAGCACATTACTAAATAATCCATGTAATCGATCCGACACGTGTAAATCTAGTCGTACATGTAAGCTCTCATCTACGCAACCACGATGGTATGCACTTATCGTGCGTTAAGAAAACATTTTCATTGTAATTCTGAGCCTATGACAAGTCAGTTCTGTTTTCTAAATAGGTGAAATGTAATATTTGTGTTTGTTTAATAAAATTGTATTATCTGCACTACTGTGCAGCTATAGAAGGTTTTTTTTCAGGTCCAAAGGACCGTGCCACACTTTCAGTCAGTATTTTTCCAAAGTTACAACTAGAGCTAATTTACCCCCTCCTGGAATTAAACGCGGTACGCTGCGGCTCTGGTTCTTTTTCAATGGACGGTGATGAGGTATGTGTAATTTGCTATCTCTGTGCATTGAATTCTAGAGGCACGTAATTATTCCCATGATAAGTACATCGTTTGCAGCTTATTTTCCAGTATGTATGTTATATCTCAACTTTCTTTAGCGGTGCAGTAAGCGGGCAAGCGAACGCGAATCATGCTTTTCTTCTGTAAACTTTCCCAAGTCTTTTCTAGGACCAAGGAGAAGGCTGCGCGTTGTGTCGTGTTCTCCAGCAGAGCGGCGCACTGGCGCCTCGTGCCAAGATTTCGCATGCGGCTGCGCAGCCAAGCAGTCAGACGGTGGAGCAGGGCGCGGCGGGGGCGCGGCGGGGGCGCGCAAGTGAAACTCGCCATCCGCCGTCCCGAACGTCAGCACGGCGCCGGAAAATATAAGCGGCCGGACAAGTCGAGTGCGAAACGCCCAGCAGCAGCCTGAGCGACATGTGAGCGGCGCACGTTGTGCCGCGACCGCTGCCCTAATGGCGCGTGAAACTCGCCCTCCCCCTCCTGGAGCGCGACCCCTCTCTAACCGGGCTGCCGCGACGGACGTTGGGGGCAAAACTAACGAAATCTCAGTCTTTTGGGTTTAGTGCCAAACCAGCACGCCAGCCACAGACCGCCCATGGTGAGAGGGTCGTGGCTGTGGGAGGGAGTGTAGTAATGGAGAGGGGAGGGGGGGCGCCAGGGGAAAGGAGGGAGAGAAGTCCGGAAACTGCAATGACTCTAAGCGGCAACCTGTTCGCTCTGTGGGGTGCAGGGGCAAATCGGGCGTAACGCGTTAGATCGCGCGCGCGTGTGTGTGTGCGTGCGTGCGAGTGGGGAAGAGGACGAGGGGTGAGGGGCAAAATGGGAACTCGCTGTGTATAGCCAAATATCTCTCCCGTTTAGAAATACGCGCGAGAAAGTATGCGGCCTCTCCTCAACCTTGTGGTGGTTGGTGGGTACGCTGCCAATGCAACACCGTGGGCAGAGCGCGATCGCGCGTGTGTGTGTTTGTGTATGTGTGTGTGTGCGAGTTTGCTCGGGTGTTTGGGTCAGCCGCCCCTCCTCCGCCCCGCAACATTATCCTGCGCGCACACAAACCGTGCCTCTGGACACTGAAGAGATGTATTGCGATCCGGATTTATGTGTGCACTGTCGTGAGGTTTGGAAGAGGGGGGGAAGGGGGTGGGTTAGCTCCCAGTCCGCAGTGGGGGGCCGTTCGGGTTGAGCACAGCGCGCGGGACCAATCCCGCTTGCTGTATCGCGCGGTAACGCCGCCGGTCTTTCACTTCGGCACCAGCTCACTTGCATTATCCTGGGGTGCGGTGTTCGCCCCCTTTAGAAATGTACTGCATCTGCTCTCGTAACGCAATTATGTATTTGTAGGTGATAGTGTGTACAGAGTGTCCTGAACTGAAGTGTGTACCTAGCCAATTACAAACTATCTTCTGCACAAACGATGTAAAATTACCTGTATTTACAATTAATTTTGTTATTTTTCCAGCTTGCCTCATGGAATGGATAATTTTTCCGTGTAAAACCTTCAATCATTGTTCACAGTTATAAGAATGACGGTATACTGGGGAAAAACACGTCCTTGAAGGCAGGTGGTGGCTAGACTTTCTCAGGTCGTATGAGTTGGTTGTCTTTGGCTGCAGCGTCTGGTAGTGGCGGAGGGATGCGGACAATGGTAGACCGCACCAAGTCCTAATGTTGTGCTGTTTGCAGGTGATGAGCAGTGGAGTGAGCAGCAGCTGGGACTGGCGGCGGCGGTGGGAGTCCGCTGGAACGAGCTGAACGCTGGTCAAGAGGTCACGGGTCAGAACCGTCAGTACCCTTGTGACAATAAGGAGGCCGATTTAGGTGGAAGAAATGCGAAAAGGGAGAGTGATCCGCACAAGTGGAAATTTCGTTGTCATGTCTGCCAGATGTGCTTCCCGAAAAAGAGATTGCTTTTTAAACACTTTCCACGGTATCACTCTGTTTCAAAGCCATATTGCTGTGTTTCATGTAGACTGTGCTTCCGTTCAAAAGAGTCTCTTTTTGCCCACTCACATAGGAATCGCTGTAAAGTGGAAGGGTGTGGGGAATCTTTTTGTATGAAAGCTGCATTAACTCGACACGAGAGGTATCACAAGCAAAATAAGTATCGTTGTAATATTTGTGGGGGGTTTTTCAATGAGGAGATATTGTTCAATTTGCACAAACAGTTTAACCACAGTTAATATGTGAAAGCCCAGGTGACGGGGGTTGTGGGTATTACTAAAGAGGTACTTCGCTGTAAAAGAATTGCGAGTACTTTTTGTAATCATCCTGCAGTTGTTGTTTTTTTATATATCTTGTGAGGTGAAGGGGTTGAACAGTGTTTACTATCTTTGTTCATTTTTTTCGTTTGCTTATGGTGAATTATATGCAACATG
>NW_026271796.1:0-1858 GCF_000697945.3 Frankliniella occidentalis | reverse complement strand
GTAGAGAATCAGACAAAGAGCGCGGGATTATAAAAGTCGGCTTTAGTTACAATTTTTCAATATTTTGTTTTGAAACAATTTTTGGGGAGAAAATTGATAATTACTATACTAGGAATAAAGGAAAACGATTGTGTATGGGAGGAAAACACTCAAAATAATTGATAGCAGTTTTTTGGTGTTTCCGACCACTGTGCGTCGTGGCGGGAGCTGCCTTCCCCATCTCCCGGAGACCCGACGGCAGTGGACACGCCTGTTTTGCCAGTGGCCAGGAGGAACGGGGTGGAGCAGTGGATGGGGCTTTCGACGTCGTCGCTGACCTGGACCACCTTACGCTACGGGGCTTGCCCGTGCGCGGCGACGACGGCGACCCAAGCCGTCTCTGGCTATGGACCCATCAGACGAGACTCTACTACCAGCAGACTGCGCTGGTCAAGCTGCCTCATCGTGAGGGTTCGCAGCGCATCAGTTTCCCTCTGGTCAGGCGGGTCCCAGGCGCCGTCGTAGAGCATTGTGGAAGGCTCCTGTCCTCCGGCAACGACACCGCCGTGCGTGCGGCACATGGACTCGCACCAGACTTCATCCGCAGTGTGACCAGAGCTCAACACCAACCGCCCACGCCGACCGTACCCGACCCTTACGTGGGCACCGCCGAGAAACGTAGGTTCGGGGACCAGCGGGCATGGGACGCTCGCGTCGTGGCCACGCTCGTTGTAGATGCCGTCACGTCTGGGCGGTCGGTCCTCATCTTCTGCCCAACACGGGCCGCGTGCATCGCGATGTGCGAGACCATCACCGAGGTGGCCGCCGGCCTGCTGGAACTTGATGATGACGCCACACCCACCTCCACCTCCCCACGGCGCTAGCCTGTTCCGAGCAACGTCATCGAAAAGGAGCGGCGAGACATCGTCGGCCACCTTACCGAGGAAACGGATGGCTTGGTCAACAGCACCCTTCTGCGAGGCATCCGCCACGGCGTCGCCTACCACATGGCGGCGAACATGACCTCGGCCGAGCGGGCCGCAGTCGAAGGTGCCTTCTCGAATCGCGTCGTATCGGTCCTCGCCTGTACGACGACGCTAGCGGCAGGTAATTTGATTCTTCGCTATATCTCCCGTACTTCGCCTCATTCTGGTGGGACAGAGCACCGTATTTATACGAGTTTGTCGACAGGTGTCAACTTGCCCGCGGACAGAGTCATCATCACCACACTGTGGATCGGGGGCGCCACTGAATTCCTGTCATGCATCCGATACCTTCAGATGATCGGGAGGGCCGGAAGGACTTGGCTTGTCGCGTGGAAACCCAGACTCTTACTTTCTCGTCCGCCCCGGCGATGTAGGCCGCTTCCAGCGCCTCATCGAGGGACACGTCGAGAGCGTGTCCAGCAAGCTCCTCAAGTGCCCCCAGTACAACCAGATAGCCTTGGCGGGGCACTCCTCTGCCAGGCCGCAGCAACGGCACGGTCTCACGGAGACGTGCCTCACGCGAGTCGTGGTGGGACTCATCTCCGTCGCCAGGATAGCACCACTTTCTTTGCTATGGGACGCCTACCGTACCACGCTGCTTTACCAAGCCAGCGACGGCGCCGCAAAGGACGGGGAGGAGGCCCTCTCCTGTCGCCAGTCGGCCCTACCGCTCCTCCCTGATGAGCCGATGGACAGTCCGTGGAATGGTCCGCATATGTCCGTGGCTGTCCTTGTGCGGTCCCCAAGTGTCCGTGGCTGTCCTTGTGCAGTCCCCAACTGTCCGTGGCTGTCCTTGTGCAGTCCCCAACTGTCCACCGTGTCTATTGTATCCATCAGTCTGTCCGAGGACCAGTCCATGACCTGTCCTCGGTTCAGTCTGCATTCATAACTAC
>NW_026271795.1:0-2612 GCF_000697945.3 Frankliniella occidentalis | reverse complement strand
GGTGGGGGTGGTGTGGGTGGTAGTCCCCGCCCGCGGCCAGGTGCTGCTGCTGCAGCAGGGCCAGCTGCATGGGGTGCGGCGGGAACATGGGGTTGCCGTGGTGCGGGTGGATCTTGGGCGGGGCCATCTGCTTCACCACAGGCGATGTGGCGCTGCTCGGGGTGGTGGGCGCGCTGGTGGCCGTCCTCTCGGCCTGCGAGGCCTCCTTGACGGGGGTGGCCGGCGGCGAACTGTCGTCCTTGCCGGTCTTGTCGGACAGGCTGAGGCTGTTGTCGGCGTCCTGGTCACCGTCCTGGTCCTGATCCTCATCCTGGTCCTGATCCTGATCCTGCTCCGCGCCCATGTCCTGGTCGTTCTCGCGCTGCTCCGACTTCATGATGTCACTCCGGTCGTCGTCGTCGGCCGGGTCCGCGTCCATGTCCTGGTCCTGCTCGGGTGTCTCGACCTGCTCCATGCGACTGCACAGCCGGACGTACTCGTGCTGCATCTCGACCAGCTTGCCCTGGAGGGAGCGCAGCTGCGACTTGAGCGCGCTCTGCTTGTGGCGGAGGGCGGGCGGGGCGTCCTCGTCCTGGTCGTCCATCATGAGGGCCTGCATGCCGAGGGCGACGCCGAGGCCGGCGTCGTGCTGCTGCGGGTGGTACAACTTGCGCTTCTTGCAGCCGTTGACGGGCTGCGGGAGCGGCGAGGACCTCGCCATGGTGGACACAATGTTTTCAACTCGCTTACGTTTCAAGTCCATTCCTCCGCTGCTGCCGTTCGACTTTTTGTCGTCGTCGTCGTCCTGGTCGTCGGCCACGTCCTTGGCGTCGGTCGTGGTCGCTGTTGAGTGCACTGACGTGTCCGAGTCCGACTCGGCACCGTTGCCCGACGCGTCACCGTTCACGTTGACGGCCTGCTTGTCGGCAGCGGGCACGACGCCCCCGCGCGGGGACCGCGATAGCGCGTCGTCGGGGACCGCCGCACCGGGCCCCGAGCTCAGAGAGTCCGAACCGTTGAGCAACTTGTTGCCGCTCGCACCGGCCACACACACCTCACTCACGTCACTACTGTCACTAGCACCGTTCTTCAGGAGATCGTTGTTGTTGCTGGCCAGCGTGTTGTTGTTGTCGTGCTCGCCGCCCTGCAGCTCCTGCTCCAGGGCGAGCAGCTCCTTCTTGCGTCCCTGCAGGATGTCACGGAGCATGTGGTCCTCGTCCACGAGGCCGCGCCTGATCATGACGCCGACAGCGCCTCCCAGCGCACCGGCGTTGCTGTAGCAGTCCACATCGGCGGGGCCGACGGCGCCGACGCCGAGGGCGCAAGGATCGCCCTTCACCTGACGACCGAGCAACTCGTTGAGCATCTTGGCCGAGCCCGGGGCGAAGCCCTGCCCGAGAAACCCGATGTGCGACTGAGGCTGGAACAGCTGCTCGTAAGGACTGCCGCACAGGAAGGTCGGGCGCGAACTGAAGTTGGGGATGGAGGAGTAGCTGTTCCTAGGCTCACCGGCGTCCACGCGCTGCCTCTGCCGCTTCTTCAGCTTGTCGCCGTACAACCCCAAGCATTTGCTCTCCTCCTCCGATGACATCATAAGAAAGGCCAGCTAGGATTGGCCGAGGGAGCTTGCCTGGCTTCCCCCTCCACAAGGCGTCTACCCCCACCTCTACCACCGGCGCGGCGGTCTCGGCGGCACTCCGACGGCGACGGCCTCCCCCTCCTGCTCGGCGGCGGCGAAGCGTCGGCGTCGGCGGCAGCGGCTTGCGCTCGGCTCGGCTCGGCACGGGGCGATCAGCGCTGCAGCAGCCGGCCCATGGTACGACCTGCAAGGTGAAGAGAGAAACAACTGTCAGCATCAGAAAGAAGAGAGGAGAGGAGAGGAGAGGAAGCAGGGTGGGAGGAGGAGGCCGAGAGAGCGAGAGAGGGAGAGGGAGGAAGGGGAGGGAGCCCGCGCCCACCTGCGCCCCCCCTCCCCGCCCGACCACGGCGCGGTACCCGGTACCCCGCTGACGCCGTCGTGCCGTATGGTCCCCTCCAGACACCCACCTCCCGCCTCCTGGCCGCCCACGCCAAGCACCGCGTGGCCGGCGTAGCCAACTAAGCGCTGAGCCCTCGCATTCAAGTCACCCTCGGGCACTTAATTCACAAAATAAAATAATTTATTTCATCCCAAGTTCTGTGCGAAAGCGTGTTCGGTATGCGTCACTTTCGGTCGCCGCAGACAGGTACACAAATATCACATCATTACCAGCCAGCCGCCTGGTGCAACCCTGAACCCGCGCGTGCACCAGACGGTCTGAGGCGGCGGCATGAGGGGAAATGAAATAAAACGCTACAAATTCGGTCACACCTGAACACATTGCGTCGCGACGGAGGACATTGGTCCGGGTGAGCAACAACGCAAACAGACGCGAGCAACCACGTCGCCCACGCCGAAAATAAAATAGGGCCCCGCCAGAGACACGACACGCAACTCTCGTGCGTATGCCATTTGCATGCCACTTACTCGAGACCTCTATGTCTCTGTTACTCTGTGTGTGTGTGTGTGTGTTCTCGAGTCGGCTATGCGGCGGCGAAGCGCCTTAATTCAATATCATCTAATTGTGGCTTGAATAACGGTTCCGGACCGACGG
>NW_026271794.1:0-1232 GCF_000697945.3 Frankliniella occidentalis | reverse complement strand
CCCCACCCCCCTTCCCCAGTACATGATGTACAAACTGTGGTTTTGTTCGTTTCGTATTAGTTTTGTATTATTGGCCGTGTTTTGTTGACCCGTTCGTCATGCGCTGTCTGACGCTCTCTCCACGGTGAGTTTTCTCTTAAAAAGTTGCTCGATGGCGCGGTCGGTGCGGTGGTCGAGTGCCGCTCATCCATGGTGTTGAACAGCATGCCATTTTCACCTTCCTCCCATTCATAAATTCGCGCCATCATCTGATCATGGTTCTAGAACTGGAAACGCAAAGTCACAAACTTAACCGAGTAAATGTGTGAATTTTCATTTTTGGAAATTCATACACTTCAGCACGAATGTCATTCACGCGCCTACAAGTGTGCGACCTTCGCACATTTGGGTTTCCGATGTGGTTCGTCCGGGGATCGTCCCCTAGGGATTCTGCGAGTAACCCGTCGAAAATGTAAATTGTACAAATGTATAGGATATTCAATGATATTCCGAGCACGCCTTGTCTGTCGGCTGTCTAGTATGTTGACTGGGCACACGCCTGTTGTGTGATGAGGGAAGTACCGGAAGTACGTATACCAACATGTGCTCTCCTATCTCCAATTCACGCATTGTTCAGCCAATATTCTCAGCCAAGCCCTTTCGTCTTGCAAAAATGTTCTCCATCGTGTTTACCTTGTCGAGGCGCTACTTACTGCTACTGAGCCACTGAGCGGAGCGCGCGCTCCCCGCTACGGCAGGGGAGGCAGGAGCGGCGGCGACGCTACCCCGCGCGCATGGAGACCGTAGTCGCGGGGTAGAGCAGCTCATGGCCGTGCCGCTCTGTGGTGCACGGGGTATGGCAGCACCAGCAGCGGCGGCGAATGATTTGTTTCGTTTTGGAGGGAAGGGACAGGAGACACAATGTGTCCTGGGAGGGAGACGAGGGCCAAACGGGAGCTGAGCGGACGTAGACAGCTGTTCAGTGGCTGTGAGACAGGAAAAAGAGGAAGACGGGAAAAATTACATGCTAATGTTCTTTTACGAACCACTTGTGTTTTTTGCTCCCGACACTATTGATAATTGCATTTGTATTTTATGGACTTGTATTTCAAATTTTATTCCTGGATTTGAAGTGTCGACGCCAGAGATATGTCGACGCGTCCGTGCAACAACCATCTCATATGATCTCATCTGTTTTGCCGAGGGGGTTTTCACTTCTGAAATACCGTGTACACCAAATGAGGTATTTCACA
>NW_026271793.1:0-4792 GCF_000697945.3 Frankliniella occidentalis | reverse complement strand
ATTTCTTTGTTTATTTGTCGTTCTGCTGACATGTACATGTGTATCGTGTTTATGCTGTGTATCTAACCTTTTCCTGTTGGATTGGTTTGCAAGATTTTGTGATAACTGTGGAATGTCCTTTTACTCATTTTTAACTAGTCGTCAAGTGGTGAAATAAGTTTATCCATTGTGTTTTGCATGTAAGTATATAACCATCCTATTTTTTCTACACAGCCCACTCTTTCTGACATATAGATGCTGACCATACGGGTTGTATCAAGCTCATATACTTAAAGATTTTAAACTCTAGCATAATTTATTACAAAATGCTGATTTATTCTCGTAATAAATATTGTTATTTTATCATTCTGTTTGACTACCCTGAACGAACAGCATTCTTTAGGTTAATTGACCCTCTTTAACTTTGGTGACCCTTATTTGTGCAATACGTCTATATGTAATGTCCCTTGTTGCAGATATTTGGATATTGTGTCATAAGACTTAACAAATATCATGGCAGACTTTGCAAATATGAATGTGTCCACAGACAATGAAGTATCAGTTTATAATACTCCTGACACTACCTTGGTTATTGACGGCTCATTCGAAGACTCACTGAATATGAACACATCACTTATTGATGCTGAAAAGGGTAAGAAAAATGCTTTACCATTATCTCTTAAGCCAGGCATACTCTTGACATATAAGCATTAATGTTTAAGCTTTTATTATTTGGGGGCTCCTCATTTTCAAATTGTTGGCCCTTTCAGGAATTACTCCCACTGTTAAAAAGCCAAGTAGTATCAGTCTTGACAACTCTGCTGCTCTCTCTATTGGCGAACAATCTTCTCTTTTTGATAACTCTTTTTCATCAACAAGAAGTCAATCAACTATAAGAGAAAGTCCAGATGGGACAAGTAGCGTTGGGGAAGGCGATGATCTTGCAAGTAAGAGTCAATATTTTGTTTCTTTTTCTTGCTGCCACACCTTTTTTAATACCAGCCAAGACCATATCCTTATCCTTATAATCCTGATAATCCTTAAATGTGTCTTATTCAAGGCGATCTTACAGATGTAGGTTCTGATTTGGACACAAGTGTGAGTGATAAACCTCCATCTGCATATATGTCACCTGACAAACCAGAATATGAAATTAGTTCTGGTGAGCTACCTAGAGGAGTGTTATTTGAAAACTTCTTTATTTCTTTAGGAAATGTTAGCAATTATTGGTATCTTATTTTTAGGGAAACCAGATGAACCACAGACAAGCGAAAGTAGCTCTGTCAAAGAGGGATACTGGTTTGATGAATACACTGGTAAAGTTTTCCCTCATACGGTTGCACTTCTTCCGTCATATGATGGAGCACAGGTTTACCTCATTGGTTCAGTTCACTTCAGCTCTAAAAGCTGTGATGATGTCTCTCAGGTAAACTATATTTATTATTGGATATATTTCACACTAAAAAAGGGGATAAAGTAATCTCTCTTTACTGTGCTACATATTTTTAATGTGTCACAGGTTATTCAAGCTGTTCAGCCTCATATTGTGTTTGTGGAGTTATGTCCATCACGTTACTTTTACTTGCACCTTGATGAAGCCACATTACTAGCAGAGACCAAGAACTTAAATCTGGCAAAAATTAAACAACTAATTCGAACCAATGGGCTGTTAGGAGGTCTCTTGTTTGCATTTCTTCACAACACTTCAGCCCAAATTGCTGAACAAGTTGGTACAGCACCTGGCCTGGAATTTCGGCGTGCTGCAACTGAGGTTCCTTTCTTCTTTTTAATTTTTCAAAGAAGTTCTTCATTTATTTGTTTTTGGCCTTAACTAGTTTTAAAAATATATTTTCAGGCTGCAAAAATCCCAAAGTGCATGATTCACCTAGGTGACAGACCACTAGGAACTACTTTGCGACGAGTTATTGCTTCTTTGTCATGGTGGGATTTAATAAAGCTCGTGTTCAGCTTGTTGAGTGATAATGCCAGTATCACAAAGGAAGAAATAGAGAAAATGAAAAATCATGGCATGCTTGATGACCTTCTGGATGAGATGGCAGAAAAGTTACCAGCTGTGAGGCATGTTTTTCTTGATGAACGTGACATATACATGGCTCATTCTCTTCAACTGGCAGCCATGCAAGTTCAAGTGGATGAAAAGAGTTAGTTGAATCTGTTTTTTCTCTCCATATATTTGACCTTTTATTCAGTAGCAAAGTGTATTAATTTGTGTCTATTCCACCAGATAACCATGTCCCATGTAGGGTGGTTGGTGTTGTTGGTATTGGTCATATGAAGGGTATAATTGAGAAGTGGGGTAAAGTGTCTTCAGAAGAAGTCATACCCATATCACAGTAAGTATTAGTAGATGTTTGAATTTACATTCCCAATGTTATGCAGTTATTCTGCAAACAATTTTTCACCCACCATTCTTTCAGAATTCCAAAGCCATCTTTAACTACACGAGCTTTGAGCTTCACTATAAGAGCATCGTTTTGGGGCTTAGTTATCTATGGTGTAACCCGAATTAGTCCTATACGACGAAATATTCCGTCAGTAAATGGAATTATGTCGTTTGCTTCATCCGCCACCAACTACTTTCGCCGATAGTGTTGGTGAGGTATGGAAAACCTTTCATGTTTATATATGCAAGACTATGCCTGGTTTCTAATGTTTTGGTCCACCACCTATTTTCTGAAAATATGAACTTGTTAATTTTTTTGTTTCAGCCATGAAGTAGTGTTGGTTAACACATGATACTTTATCATCGCCACCTCTGATATTAATTTAGTATTAGTATAAGGCTGTTGGGCCGAAGTGAGGGATTAATGAAAAAGATTTGTTATGTAAGTCACTCTTTGCGTTACCTAATACCCGTATGAATATGTTTTGTTTTATAATCCCCGTCTTCCTTTAAAACGATTAAATAGCTCTTTGTTGTCAAAGTCATGTTTGATCTTGATATTTTGTTTTCCTGTAGTGTTGTTTTTAACCTATTTTAAAATTATTACTATTGGTGCAAGTTGAGTACAAGTACGTACTTAATTTACCAATATACTGAAGTGCCAATGTGATTGTGATGTAAAAATATCTCCAGAGAAATTTGTAATCCTTTACCATGGACGATGACTCTGACTCATGTTTTTTAATGGATGATTATGATCACCCACAACCAGGTCTTATTTATTCTCCCACACTTGTGCCAGGAAGGGGAGCAAGTCTGATGGACCTTGACAATCAGTTGTTGGGTTGTGACTGCTCTGGTGAAGAGATCTGCCTTTCTGCCACTAGCTGTCAGACTGCTCATGTCTGCCAACCAAACTATACATCTGATAAAAAGTTGGTTGATGAAAAGTGGGATTCCTCTGGCATTGTTGAATGTAATTCTCAATGTCACTGCTCAATCCTACACTGTTCAAATAGAGTTGTTCAATTTGGACCCAGGAAAAACCTAGAGATATTCGAATGTGGTCCTCAAAAAGGATATGGCCTTAAATCTCAAGATTTCATTCCAAAAGGAGCATTTATTTGTGAATATGCTGGAGAAATAATAGGATTGAGTGAAGCAAAGTGCAGGTTCAAAGCTTTATATGCTGAAAAAAAAATGAATTACATTTTTGTCTTGAGGGAAGTGATTAATTTCTCTGAAAGCACATCTGTGATTGAGACTGTTGTAGATCCATCTCTTATTGGCAACATAGGAAGGTACATAAATCATAGCTGTGATCCAAATTCAGGCATAGTTCCTGTACGAATAAATTCTCCAGTTCCTAGACTTGGAATATTTGCTAAAAAGAATATTGTGCCAGGGGAAGAAATTACTTATGATTATTCAGGCGGGTCTTTGGTTCCTCAGATAAATGAGGCAAATAGCTATGAAAAAAAGGCTTGTTACTGTGGGGCTAACTGCTGCAAGGGGTTTCTTCCGTTTGATTTGAGCCTTGTATAAATTTTTAAAACCTCTGCAAAAACTCTTTTTGGCCTGTGCCTTAGTTGGAACATGGCTTGTGTGTGGTTGTGCTGAAGTGAGCCTATCTTAATGTATTTCATTTTATGAGCAGAAAACTGCTTGACTGAAGCTTCTCTAAAGAAAGTTATTAGAATTAGCATTAGTTACAGGTTGATATATTATTAACATTCAATTGAAAACTAGTGTCATTAGCTGAACTGTATCAACTCTCATCCCTTAGCAAAATGATTCGATATTACTTGAATGTTTGTGTTTGCTGATGTTATGTTTTTGTTTGTGTTTTTTTTTCTTTGTTCAAATTAAAAGAAACATTTTTCTGCTTAATGCTCACAGAGCTTGTAAAAGAGAAAGATGGCATAATGTAGATACCAATGAAATTGCAACTCCAAAAGACTTCTTTATTTTTTTATAATCTAAAATAGTATATCACAGTTCATCTCTTACTACTGATGTTGTATCAGCTGATTCTGGTATTGTGTTTGCAGCACATCTAAATCCTAAATTGCCTGCAGTGCTGTCAGGTGTATTTTGACTCCTAGCAGCACAACGATATCGAAAACAATAACTCTTGTGGCACATGTATGAACCCCCTTTTTTAACTTTATCAGTACCAGTTTCTGGGCCAACCTGCAAATTTTTTAAACAAAATTAATAGACTGTGAACATAAATGTCTTTTCAAAAAAATGAAAATGGAAACTTGTAAATTAACACGTTCAATGCCACACGACCACCATGTTTCCAAAGAGCTAATTTTAAGTTTTAATTTCTCAAACCCTGGGGGTTGATGCTAGACCAAAAATATGTCTGGCCTAGGGGTGTCTCGGGTAGACAATCAAAACCCC
>NW_026271792.1:0-1089 GCF_000697945.3 Frankliniella occidentalis | reverse complement strand
AGAGAGAGAGAGAGAGAGAGAGAGAGAGAGAGAGAGACGGAGAGGAAGGGAGAGAAATGCTCTTTGCGAACAACACCGAGGAACACCGCAGGCCGCAAGTTTCCCCTCCGTGCTCCTTGCTCCTCAAATCTCTCTCCGGCAAGACTGCCGGGACGCGTGTCGATCAAACAACCAGGACGGCGGCGGTAGCGGCGGCAGGGGTGGTAGAGGCGGTAGCAGTGGTAGTAGCAGTAGCAGTAGCGGTGGTAGCTGGCTGAGGTAACAGCGGTAGCGTGGTAGCTGCGGTGCGGTGGTACTAGTGAGCGATGGTAGCTGTGATATCGGCAGCGGTAGCGGTGGTGGTAGCGGCGGTTGTAGTAGCGGTGGTAGCGGTGGTAGCGTTGGTAGCGGCAGCTGCGGCAATGTCTTGGGCCCCTGCACTGCAGGGCTTGCTCCCCAGCGTCGCACGGCCGCGGCCGCCGCGGCCCCGCCGACAGTCGTCGGTCCCTGAGCAAAGCCTTTTAGCTGGACTGCCGGCAACAGGATATCGATTGCGCCCCACGGCTCAATAACGTAGTGGACAGGCACCAAGCCCCTCTCCCCCCTCACCTCAACGCGCGCTGCGCCCCCTTGCCTCTCCTCACCCTGCCCATAGCGTGGGGCGGTGGTGGTGGTGGTGGTGGTACTCATCGTCCCCCCTCCCCCCATCCTATCGGGTATTTCGATGAGTCTCAAGCCTCGGAACTATGATGACCCGGAAAGAAAACTCGCTAGCACCGGCTGCCCCGTAGGCCAACGTGACCGACCACACATTAGTCGTGCTGTACATAATGCAGGCGTGTGTGCAGGGCTTCCTACCGTAGCTCAGCAGCCTTACGGCCCCAAGCGACTAGGCAACTCTTTACCCCCAACTACACGCCTGCACGGTGGTACAGCAGAGCTTCACACTACACACAAGTCCAGAGGGCATATGCGACAGCGGTTTAGATCGCTTGTATGGCCGACGTGTGCTGCTGATTGAGACTTTATTTGAGACTCGATTCATCATTAGCAGCAGCAGCAGCAGGCTGTTTGGCTGACTGGCTGGCTGGAAGGGAGGGAGGGAGAGAG
>NW_026271791.1:0-1103 GCF_000697945.3 Frankliniella occidentalis | reverse complement strand
GTTCCTTTCTAAAAGCATTATAATTTAGCACCTTTAAAAGGCACCAGCCCTACCTTTGTTTTTTCAGTAACTCATCTGAAACATGTCCCCTCGCCCTGGAGGAGACCCATAGTCATAGCAGTAGGATTGATCTCCTCTTAGACTCAGCACGTTGAGGGTGGCTGGCTGATGGCTGTGGCTGTGCATCATGTTGGTTAGAAAACCTATGAACCCATGATCAGATTGTGGTAGCCGTACTGTAGATGAGTCGAGTCAATATGCCGCCGCCGCCACCACTGCCACCACCGAGGCCGCGGAGGCCGCTGGAAAAGCCGCCGAGGGCGCCCTCCAGGGCGTCCAGGCCGTTGTCCAGAGCGCCGAAGTCGCCGCCGAGGAGGCCGCAGGCACCGTCGCCGAGGCCACAGCGAGGGTCGCGGCCGCCACTGCCCCCGCAGCGCAGCACAGCGGGGGCTCGGTGCGGGGTTCGACCCGAGGCTCGGCCCGAAGCTCTCGGGGCGCCCCCACCAAGGCCGCCAGGCAGACCAGCGGCGCCAGGCGAGCCGCCGGCAGCAGGCCGCCCGCCAGGCAGCAGCACAAGCAGGGCATTCGCCAGGCCGACGCAGCGGTGAGTACCGGGTCTATCCGACACGGCCCACCCCGAAAGTCTCGGCGGGGCGCGCGCCCCCACCCCGGGCGCTCGCGCTACCCCCACTCGTCCGCCGCCCGCCACGCTTGTGATTCGTTGACCGCAATAATCCGTGCCGTGTCGCTTGGCGTGCCGCTGGCGTGCGGCTGGCTTGCCGGATACGCGTGTCGGCGCGAGCGTGCCGCGGGCGTGCGCGTGCGTGTCTAGGGTGCGGCGGGGGGCCGGGCCGGCTGCGGGGTGTGTGTGTGTGGGGGTGGCCCTTGGGGTGGACGGCTAGCCTCTTCGCCTGGCGTGATGACCTACGGGGGGGCTGCGTCAACACGTACATCATGTCAAACCTCTTCTCGGGGTCCAAGTATACCCAAGAGAACAACCCACCGCTGTATCGGTGCAACCGGCAGGGCACATAGACTCAAATCACAAAGACTGCAGCTTTCAACCCCTAAGGGATCATCCAGAAAGTACGTCCGTCAATCGC
>NW_026271790.1:0-1321 GCF_000697945.3 Frankliniella occidentalis | reverse complement strand
CCCCCCCGCCAAAAAAAATGAAAAAAAAAAAAACTGACCAAACCATCGCTCTGTAGTTATTTCGGTTTCGTTCGCGTCATGGCGCACGCCGCGCGCGCATCTTTCAAAGGTGTTCGCTTGCGCTTTCATCAAAGATCTAGTTAAAATAACTGGAGTGTATAAAAAACCACTTGAAATGGAAAAAGGGCCATAACAAATGTATTTTTCATATTTTTCCGAATTTTTCTGAAAAATATGAAAAATTTCAGGAAAATTTTCTTCGAAAATACTTTTCATGAAAAATACGAACCCTAGTAAAGATCATGTATACGCCGAACCGCCTCTCAGTCACATCGACGCTAGAACGTTATAACGCCTACATACATGCACCGATTTGGCTGAAAATTTGCATGCGGGGGTTTCGAGGGTCAGAGAATCCATTTCTGGTGTCATCTTGAACATTCAAAACCGTTCTGTTTATTCTCCGGAACTCAAAATAGGTTAGTATGAGGTTCCCGATGACACCCTCAGGACGGTTTTGAATGTTCGAGATGATACCAGAAATGAATTATCTGACCCTCGAAACCCCCGTGTACAAATTTTCAGCCAAATCGGTGCATGTATGTAGGCGTTATAACATTCTAGCGTCGATGTGACTGAGAGGCGGTTCGGCGTATACGTGATCTTTACAAGTCTCCCCAGCTGCATAATTGACTTTAAAGTAATGATATTCTTACACAAAAATGATCGTTATGATGTCCTCTTTCCAAAAATATATGTGTTCACCCATTTCCGTGCCAAATAAGGTGAAGTCCCGCATGCGGGCGTAAGTTCCGCACCCGTCCGCACGTCGTACGCGGAACTCCGCAACTTCCGCGCTTAACTGTATAACCTCTGCTTGTGTGGGGAGCGTAGTACGCGGCATCACCACCAGAGCTCGATGCTGTACAAAAGCTTTCCCCACCTCACCTGTCAGGCTCATGGACTGCCCACTGGGCGCTGGGCGTGCACGGCACAGAGCGCTCGGCTCGGCGCGCTCAAAGGATCCTAATAACAACATCAACAACAACATGTAGGTTTTGGCTCGGCGGGACTACAAAAGACTAGCGCGGCGACCAGGATATGGAAAGGATGAGGAGAGAAAGATGCAGGAGCCGCCCGCATCAAAACAAGTGGAGTAAAGAAAATGAGAGAGAGAGAGAGAGAGACAGAGAGAGAGAGAGAGAGAGAGAGAGAGAGAGAGATAGTGCCCGGCGGATAAACACACAAGCTAAGCCGAGGCGAGGCCAGCGGAAGTGCGGGCCTCGGCTGCTGTTGCCTCTGTGTGACTCTGCGCATTCTG
>NW_026271789.1:0-5000 GCF_000697945.3 Frankliniella occidentalis | reverse complement strand
GCAGTCGTTCCACCTGTACTTGTCGACGAGGAGGCAACGGTTGTTGTCGGTGACTCTGTGGTCGATGACGTTGTCGTGGAAGTAGAAGTGGTTGTGGTCGAGCTTGGATCTTCTGTGGTTGTGCTGGTTGAAGTACTGTCACTAGCGGTAGTCGAGGTACTGTCAGTGGATGTCGATGTGGTCGATGCTGCAGTAGTCGTTGAGCTTGGATCTTCAGTCGTTGTGGATGTCGTGTCACTGGTAGTCGTAGAGCTACTGCCAGTCGCTGCACTAGAAGTACTGCTGGCGGCCGCAGTGGTTGAACTACTTGACGTCGTTGACGAACTGGACGATGCTGACGTGGATGCTGTTGACGAGGAAGAAGTGCTGGTAGAGCCAGCCGCAGTCGTTGCGTCTGTGCTCGTCGAAGACGATGCACTTGTTGGTGCCTCTGTAGTCGATGACGTTGTGGATGTGGAAGCAGTTGTGGTTGAGCTTGGGTCTGCAGTGGTCGTGCTTGTTGAACTGTCAGTTGACGTCGATGTACTAGACGCGGCAGTAGTCGTTGTTGAACTTGGATCTTCAGTCGTTGTGGACGTCGTGTCACTGGTAGTCGTAGAGCTACTATCAGTCGCTGCACTAGAAGTACTGCTGCCGGCTGCCGTGGTCGAACTACCAGACGTCGCTGACGAGGTAGAGGATGTTGACGATGACCCTGTTGACGATGAGGAAGTGCTGGTCGAGTCCGTTGCAGTCGTCCCATCTGTGCTCGTTGACGATCCAGTAGTTGTGGTTGGAGCCGCTGTGGTCGACGATGAGCTCGATGTACTGGACGTAGAAGTGGTTGTGGTTGAGCTTGGATCTGTAGTGCTTGTATTGTCGCTAGCGGTAGTCGAGGTTGCGGCATTTGCTGTACTCGTACTGTCACTGGAGACTGCAGTCGTTGATGAAGACGAGCTGTGTAACAAAAACATTTGTTATTATACGTTAAATGTTTTCCGTCTGTTATAGTGTGCTCTGCAGTACTCGTGCAATTAATCGTGGGCACGGCTACTTCTTCTTTCTTCTGATTTCGTCCTGGAAAAACGTTTATTATCGTTTTCTAATTCCATGGAAAGACATCTTGACGTATAGTACTCTCTTAAATAAAGTGGCCGGCCCTTTAACTCTTAATATGAAACTGCCTTGTAAACTTTTCCTTGTGTTTAGAACTGTGCACTCCTAAATACTAAACCCCTCAGTTGACTACTCACGTGTTCTAACAGAATATGCTTTTCTCAAAGAAGTTTGCAAGTAGGGAGTTTGACGAACACTAACGAGAACACACTAACTGTCGAGTTGCACACTTTGATGTGTACAACATATTATGTGAAGCACTTGCAAGTGAGGGTTGCCCACTTGTTGCACACAAGTATTGTAGGGTGAAACTATAACTATATCAGTGTATTGACCAATAATATATAATGGTGTACGGCATCCATCTAGTTGGTTGTCGCTCTGCCAAAATTAGTAAAACCGTAAGCAATTTTGAGTTACCTGGATGACGTGGATGCGGTAGATGAGGACGACGCCGTGCTTGACGAGTCAACCGCTGTTGCGGCATTGGTGCTTGTCAAAGATGCTGTTGTCGTTGAGCTCGGATCTTCAGTGGTTGTGCTGGTTGACGCAGTATCGCTGGTGGTGGTCGAAGAACTGTCAGTCGCAGCAGTGCTTGAACTGCTGCTTGCTGCGGCAGAAGTGGAGGATGATGCTGTTGAGTCAGCTGAGCTGGTTGTTGATGTTGAACTGGGGGACGATGTGCTGTCACTTGAAGACGACGCTCCGCTGTAAAAATACATTGATTGTATTGATTGGGACCGTTTCTTATGAAAATTGAATTATGATCTTTCTAAATGTTTTCAAGGCAAGGGGGGGGGGGGTGAACCCACCATGGCCATGACCATACCCATATCCCCTTGCAGCCCAAGAAATCCAAGGCTTTCCCTTAGAAGCAGAGGATTTCAAAGCAGATTCTGGGACTTCTGGGGTCGATATTGAGGCTGTAGTAGGTTAAGCGGTTAGCAGTTAGCAGATTAGCAGTTCTGATTAGCAGATTTACAGACGAAATTTGTTTACTATGCACATAATTTAGGCATTCAAATGCTTTCTATGAAGAAATATACTGACCCGAACATCCAGCATTCCTCTCGCCCGACGGAAAGCAGAGATCATTGCTTCTTTTGGGGAGGGGGGAGATTAGCACAACTCTCGGGAATAATCGTAAATCATTATCCTGCGGAAGGTTGGCGATGCCGGGTATTTCTTGGATCATAAAGACTCACAAAAATTTGCTAAAAGTTATAATTTTGGTCACACAACTTCAAATCATGCATAAAGCATCTTCTAATCTGCTAATGTGCTAACTGCTAACCGCTTAAGCTGATACAGTCTGAAATTATCCTACCGTCCTTGAAATCCAAGGAAACCTTTTTACCGTGCAACGCATGTTCATGTGCATACCCCGAAAACTTAAGAGTGAACATTGAATGGTCATATGGTGCACATGACATTATTTCTGATATATCAGCAATCATCAATTTAGGTATTGGATGCTATTTCTTTTCAGATGGACAACATTAGAAAGTGGATAGCATTTCCAGATTCCTCGTGAAAATAGCTTTCAAACGAGCTTTGCAGCGTGCTATGGTCGAAATTAACCGCTACCATAACTTGGTTTTCATTACCGACATTTTCGAAAGGCGGACCATATCGGTAGTGAACCCTAATGGTAGCTCGTTTGAAAGCTGCTTTCACGAGGAATCTGGAAATGCTATCCATAATGTCCACCTGAAAGGAAATGTTTGCCAAAACTTAAACGTGAGGATTGATGAGCTCGCCATGTAGAGTACAAAAAAGAAAAAATGAACCCAACAAACTTTTATCAGTGCGCGTTTGCACGTTTTCAGCTAGACCCACTCAGTGCTAGTGAAACATTAAAGTCAGTGTTTTTTTTTTTTACCCACTGTGAATGTAAGTGGACCGAAATACTACTCTTCTGTCAACTCCAATCAGACAAGCAGACTCCTATTTGAAAGGGTTTGAAATCGTTTTTATGCCCTCTTTTCAATTACCTATTAGATGTATTTGCTGTGCTGTTCGAGCTTGTTCCATTGGCAGTGCTTGTGTCAGCACTAGCGCTTGCACCTGGCACGGAAACACTAACGGATGCGAATGTATCGCCGTTTGCATCAACGCCGCTTAATAAATTCGATGCTTGTATTGCCGAATCTGCTGTTGTTGCTTGACTGCTGCTAACAAACGTGAGGGGCTTTAAAAGAAATCTCTTCAACAGATAGTATGTTTTCATTTGTTTAAAAACTTAAAATATTGAATTATGGTGTATTCAATTAAAGCTGCCTTCTAAGATTGCAAACCCTTTGATTTGTGCTCTTCGAAATTAAATTATCTGCAACGCAATACATACCTGGTAGAAGACGCGCTGGACGTCGAAGTGGACGCCGTTGTTGTTGAGGCTGACGTGCTCGTCGAACTGGTGGTCGTGCTTGACTCTGTTGTGGAATCTGTGCTGCTGGTCGTTGCCACCGTCGTCGTTGTGGTCGTAGAGTTCGATCCCGAGCTCGGCTGAGACCCGGTTGCACTTACATTAAATGTAACCGTGTTGACACCAGGATCATCGTTGATACCGCTCAAGTACGACGATACGGCGCCCAGCAAGCTTGTGATGAACGAGCTCAGCCTGGAGTAGAGGTCTGAGAGTGACCCCGTCTCAGAAGCACTGTTCAAGGTGGAGGCGATGGTACCCCCGACCGTCCCGTTTGCATTGTTGCTGCTGTTTGTGCTACTGACGTGGTTGACTAGGGCGTTAAACGTGGCGCCTAAGGATGCAGGTTTGGCGTGGACCTGGAACAGTAACAAAATTTGCTACTATGTACCCAAAATACTACGAACCAGTTGAAGTTGAAGAAGCATCCAAATCCAGCGTTCAGCGTGCAATGGTGAAAATTGGAGCTCATAGAATCACAGGAAAAACTCCGGGTCACAACACTTGAACACTTTGCACTTTCATACGACCACTTGGAGCACTATTTCACTTCACTGCACTTTTCACATTCCGGCACATTTTACGCGGCACACAATCCTCCGGGCGGTGCACTCACAGGCTTCAGCGCGGCCACGAGTACCAGCGAGAACACGAAGACGTGCTTCCAGCACACGGCGGCGCGTAGGGCCCCCATCAGCAGAGAGTAGACCCTCGGCGCGCGCGACCAGCAGCGGGACCAATCGACGACTGGCGGGTGATGTGCACAAGTTGGTGCACGGTGCACCGCACGGGACACCGCCAGCCGCCGTGTGTTTATTGTTTGCCGTTTTAGGGGGAACGCACGCCGCATCGGGGCCATCAGGCCCCACGTCTGATTTGTTTGGGGTTATGCTGCTCTGCTGCTGAGGACTGCTGACTGCGCGGCTCTATGCGCGGCGGCGGCCGCACCGCGATGCGTTGGGGCAGCCAATAGGTGAAATATCACACATCACACCGTCGCGGTCAGTTTGAGGGGCGCTCCCCCACAGTGCTGTAAGATGACACCCGCGGCAGGCGGTCGCTGGTACGGCGGGTGGGTGGCAGGTCAATCAATGGAGTACCAAATGCCGACGCAGTCGGTGATCCCCTAGTAAACCGCGCTCGCTTTATTTAGTCACCCCCCCCGGGGGGGGGGGGCGACGCAACAAACGCCTCCGCGACTGACGCCACTACCGCCTCGCGCTGCTCCGCGGGGAAGCTCTTGAAACAGCGTAGTCGCTGAGCCGTCTGATATTGGTGTGTGGGCGGTGCTGAGGCCGTTGTGTGGGCGGCGTAGACGGGCAGAGGGTGCGTTAGCGTCCACGTCCAAGGTTCCGGCCGGGCGACAGGCCTGCCCCAATGAAGAGCACAGTTTGCTCCCCATTCACCCATGTGGCGGCGATTTTATGCTCTGTGTGTGTGTGTGTGTGTGTAGTAGAGAGAGAGAGAGAGAGAGAGAGAG
>NW_026271788.1:0-1149 GCF_000697945.3 Frankliniella occidentalis | reverse complement strand
CCCCCCCCCTCTCTCTCTCTCTCTCTCTCTCTCTCTCTCTCTCTCTCCGGCGGCACCACGCCGAGCTAATATACTTCCGCATCACCCCCCTGCTGTTGCCTCAATCTAGGAAGGCCTTGCTAAAATACAAAAAAAAAAAAAATCAACGACAAAAAAAACAACGGAAAACTCGCTGGGTAAGGTTATTATTTGGCCGGACCATCAAAGGATCAAAGTGTGTGGCCGCCAGTGTCGGGTGCAATTACTCGAAAATGATTATATTTATAATCGCGAGCGCCATGAAACACCTCGCCAAAGCGGCTGGACAGCAACCCCCCCCCCCCCTTCACGAACCCACTCCTACCGTCCTACCTATTCCCCGTTCCATTTCCCCTCATTTCCTGCTTTATATTCCCCATGGTGCGGAGGGGAGAGCATCGAGGAACATCCGGCAAACAAAACATCGACACACATTCTTCTCCATTGTTTGCAATACATTATTAACCCAGCGGTCCGATTTGGTACTCGCCGTGTGCTGCAGTGGCGAGTGTTTGCATCCGCCCGCCAGGCAGTCCTGCTCTTCACCTGCTCTCGTGTCTGAATGGCGAGTATCGGGGTTTTGGGAGGCTGCCTCACGAACCACCAGCCGGGCCAGTACTGGGAACAAAGGGATGCGGAGAACGGAGAGCGGAGGGCAGAGCGATGGCGGGCGATGGCGGGTTGCGTCCTATACTGCGTGCCTCTTCCCCATGTAAAATGAAAAATATTGTAGCAAGAAAACGGGTCAAAAGTACAAAATTAATTACAAAAACGTGTGCTCTATTACGAGAAATAATGCAAATTAATGCGCATGTGATGTTATGGGTAAAATTTCTAAAAGTATAATGTACCGGGTGTGACTGTGAATACACAGCACCTAAAAGAAAGGTACTTTAGAATACTTTAGAATATAGGTGAGGGTCACCGCCATGCCAGCATATCACCGCGAGCACCACCACACAACCACCACACAACCCCGATATCATCTCCGACCCACTTCTCGCCAAGCCGCGAATTGGTTCGCGCGAATCGCAGTCAGGCCCGATGATCCCCGTGCGGATATTTCGCGGGCCCCATAAATCCTCGTGGACGCCGTCGTTGACGACGATGACGGAGGTCTTGGAGGGGGGG
>NW_026271787.1:0-1244 GCF_000697945.3 Frankliniella occidentalis | reverse complement strand
GTGGAGGTGAAGCGGGGGTGAAGTGGGGGTGAAGCAAGGGGGAGGGACGGGGGTGTACCCACGCGACGGGAGCCGCACCCAGCCCAGCCGCACCGTGTCCCCGAGACATGCACGCGAATCAGTGATTGATGGGTCGGGTTGTGTTGTAAAAGGACATTGTGCCCCGGGCCGGGTGGGGGGAAGAGGGCGGCGGCTAGGGAGGGAGAGAGAGAGCGAGAGAGAGAGAGAGAGAGAGAGAGAGAGAGAGAGAGAGAGAGAGAGGCGAGACGGCTGAGACAGAGACAGATGAGCGGGGCGGCGGAGCGGGGTGGGAGTGGGAACACGCCGCCTGTTGTGACCAGCGTGCCCGCATGAATAATTTGATGACCATGACCCGACCTGGCGTGGCGTAGCGTGGAGTAGAGTGGCATGGCGTGGATTAGAGTGGCGTGGCGTAGCGTGGCGTGGCGTGGCGAAGCGGGGCGTGGAGTCCTGAGGAGCAAGCTTCTCCGCCCTTCCGTCGCTGTCTGTGCGACTCGCATTGTGTCCAATCGAATCTGGTCGCGGCGATCTTGGCTGGTTCCGCCGGTCTGGAAGGTCTTAACCGTGTTACGCCCAGCTTTGTGCGCCCGGGACCTCCTCGCCTCTCCTGGCTGCGCGGTCGGCTGCTCTCGGGTCGGCTGGCGGCGGCGCTCCCCCGAGCGGCCAGCGAGAGCGAGAGAGACAGATAGCGAGAGCCCCAATCAGGACGAATGAGCGCGGGGGGCGGTGCGAGGTGGAGGTTCCCACAGCCCGCCACACCGTCACTTTTAAACCTTATTTCGCGGTATACATTTCCCCCCCTCGGCGTACACCATACTACCCCCTCGTCACTCCACGGCAGCGCGCCGCCCGACTCAACTGCTGATACTATCAGCGTCGCGGACAAATTCGCCCTTCTTTTTGTCTGCCGCTGGATGCGATTGCGCGTCGATATCTTCTTCTGCTTTGGTGGAGCCGCGGCGGATCCTCCAAGGGTGGAGAGGCCACCCCTACCGCAGCCGCCGCCGCCTCCACGGCCAAGGCCGCGAGCGTTAAAACATCGAGCAGGGCCGCCGAGCGGTACTCGCGGGTTATAAAACGGCGGTATAGATAATATTTTACTGCCCGGCCGGACAGCTCGCCGCCGCGGCTCCGGCCGGGGGAAGATGGATGGCAGCGGGACGGGACGGGACGGACTGGGTGCGAGCGGGAGGGAGAGAAAAATAGGGGTGTATCCTGGGGGG
>NW_026271786.1:0-1488 GCF_000697945.3 Frankliniella occidentalis | reverse complement strand
CCCCCCCGCACGCACGCCTCCACGCGGTTTTCCGGCACCTCCGGGTGGGCCGGAGGGCACCCATCGCGGCTCGACGGGACGGTCCTCAGGTCAGCGACTGGCAGGAGGCAGCGGACGCCCTGGCCGAGGGAGACCCGGTGCCCCGTCTGCCAGAGCAGCCGGACCCTTGCTTCCCGGCCCCCACGGCGCACGCCGAACGGGAACACGGCGCCGGGCCCGGACGGCCTGCCCTCGGAGCTGTTCAAGTATGCGCCCCCTGCCGTCGTTGACTTCCCCCGCACCTGGCTCACTTCTGTCATCCAGCCCATCCCCAAGGTTCCCCGCCCAACCACCGTCGACGACTACCGCTCCATCACGTAGGGCAACGCGATCTACAAGCTCTTGGCCAAGCACCTGCATAACCTCTTCCTCACAGTGGTCCCGCCTCTTCCGTGGTACCAGGCTGGTTTCCAGCCCCGGCGTGGTACCTATGACCACATCCTGGTGCTCCGGAAGGTGCTGGACGAGCGCTGGAGGGCGGCGGACCATATACATGTGCTGGCCTTGGACATACTGGGCGCGTTCCCCAACGTGAAGCGGCGGGAGATCGCCGCCGTCCTTCTCCAGCGCGGTGTGCCCCCCTTTCTCCTCAACCGCGTGACCTCCCTCGCCCTGACGGACTTTACGTCCTTCCGCTGTGGCCGGAGCAGGACGAGGGAGGACCGCACCGGCAGGGGTGTGAAGCAGGGGTGCACTCTCGCCCCCTCCTCTTTACCTTTTCGCTGAACTTGGCGCTGCACTACCATGTGATTCAGCAGATCGTTCAGAGGAGGGGTGGTGGGAGTGTGAGGGGGCTCGCGCCGAGGCTTGCGCTACATTGTGTATAAAATTCGACTTGTGTTCAGATGTACTTGGTATGTTGTGTAAGCCCACAACAATGTTTACTTCAGGCGTGGAACGGGATGGAGTGCCGAGCCAGAGCGGCCTACAGGAAACATGTGTTGTCTATTATCGCTGCTACTGGGATAGTCCCAGACTTGGAGTCAATCCCATTTGCGAACATTCATCACGAAAAAGGATCTTTAAAAAGTTATCAAATTAAAAATGTAATCCCAGATTAAGATTCCTCATGTAAAGTTAAAAAGGAAATGTATTCTCAGAGCCGATCACAGTCGAAATGGAGAAGTTATTAGCCCTCAAATAACGATGGGCGGATTGCCATGGCCAAATTGGTCCAAATTGAACGTTCGAGGGATGCGTTTTGTTTGACTTCGTGAGATAAGACCCGCCAAACCACCGGGTTAGGGGCGAAAACTGCCGTCATAATTGATCTCCGATGCACCGTTTGGCCGCTGGGTGCGATGAAACACTTTTTTAAACATTTAAACATAACTCTGCTATTTCCATTCCAATCGTCTTGGAGCATAAGACTTTTTCATTTTCTTTTGTCAAGATGGACCCGAACCAATGGTTACCTTTTCATATTTCTTCCCAACCACTACCCCCCCC
>NW_026271785.1:0-1011 GCF_000697945.3 Frankliniella occidentalis | reverse complement strand
TTTTTGGGGTTGTACAATGATTTTTCGAAGTGACCCCCCCCCCTCGGTTTGCGCACTGTAAAGTTTTGTTGGGAATTTCCCGAATTTCCAAACATCCCTCCAGAAAAATTGAGAACCAAACAGTTTTGAAACATAATTTTTCCAAATTCTTTTGAAAAAATTCATAACTATTAACTTACATTACTAAGTTTATTTCCAAACTGTCATTTTTGTTACTAAACATAGTTTTGGTGTGAACTGGCCCGTTTCTGTTTTCCAAATTGTTCGAAGATTTCCAAAAAAAGAACTTAAACAATTTTTTGGAAATTACTTTGTTGAAGTATTTGGACTGATTTTTGTCGGAGAATTCCGCCTTTTATTCCCAGTGCTGCTGCTCGTGTCGGTCCGGTGGGACGTGCGGGCTCGTCTCTGCCCGGCCGCGGAGCTGCGCACCAGAAGTGTTTACGGCGCCGGTCGGAATAAAGTCGGGGGCTTTACTCTGCGTTATTTCCCAAGTTTGTATCTCGAGTTGTGTTGCTCGCCGGACGGGGGATACGACGCGGCATGTAAACGCTTTGCGGACGGACGGGGCGGTCTTCTGCGCGCAGATGAGCCGGGTGGATGCTGTGTGGTGTACTCGGCGGGTTAGGTTTCGCAGGCTGCTCTCCATACCTTGGAGCGCGTCCAACGCCGTCATGGGAGGGCTCTGCTCCGGCCTCGCCATAGGCGGGCAGAAGCGAAGAGCTCTGCTTCTCTCTGATCGGATCAAAAAGCCCAGAGTCTATGGCCGCGGCCGGGGCCGGTGGGGATCACGAGGCAGAGAGCAGCCTCTGAGCGGGATCAACAGCCGGATGGTAGGGGCAGGTCGTCACGTGACATTACGACGTCATTGAGCCTCCATGATCGACCGGGATCGGCCGCAGCAAAAGGGCGGGAGTTATTTGAATGGCAAGAAGTCTGCTGAAATTTTCCTTTGAAATGTACGGTGCCATGAAGGAAGAGGATTCCATCGAAACAAAGATTGTGTGTGGG
>NW_026271784.1:0-1200 GCF_000697945.3 Frankliniella occidentalis | reverse complement strand
CCACCTCCCGCCGGGAGGGGGGGGGGGCAGGCGTTAATGAAACGAGACTAGCATCACCGGGCAGCTATAGGCCACGGGAAGGCCGGGCACCACGAGGTGTCCCGTGACACGAAGACTGACTCGATGAGCAAAGGACCCGAAGGACTGAAGGGTAAAAGGGGGGAGGGGGGTGTAAAGTTAGGATAAGAGTCTCAGGGGGAAACCGAACCGCGCAGTGCACCTCCAACTCGTGCGAGCGAGCGGCCAAGGAGAACACGCCGGATCACGCGCCCAGTCTGCGTACCGCCGCGTACCTCCGGTGAGATGAGCAGGCGCGTACCGGCATCACTTCCTCCTCCTCCCCCTCCATGTTGAACCGACACGTTCGGTGCAAACTCGATTTGGAAATGATTACCCTGCCCTGCGTGTGCAGTCAGTCGTGGCAATGTACATCCACACGACGATTAGCTATCGCAAAAAAAATATATAAAGGAAATGTGAAACCCATCAATAACACGGCTATTGGTTGCGGAAACATCTTCCGCCAGGATGATACGATGGTGGTGATAAAGTGACTTGGCATTTCAATGAAACATCAGCATAATATTTAACGCCGTGCGCCGACCGAGTGACCGCGCCAGAGCCAGGCCGTCGCCTCACCGCGTGACGAAACAGACCGACGCGACGCGTGGGCCCAACCCAAACTGTTTCAGACTGCTGATTCAGTAGTGTCACAGTAGGGTCACCTCGGTGACGAAAATCATCATCTGAGCTTTCGACTACTCCCTCCTCCCGCTCTCGCAAGGGTGCAAATATCATCAACAATCATAACAACAAACGACTACAACGACGACAAACTACTACTACAACTACCAAAAACGCCTACTGCACTCCTACACCCCCTACACCTCACTACCAACAACAACAACTTGTAGGAGTCCACCTTACGCCAGACACGGCCGTGCCAAGCTTCTCTCGCGCGGGTTAGTTCCACGCTGATGGCCGCACCAGATACTCGCGCGTGCGGGGGAGAAGACTGGAGAGGAGGGGGAGGGCAGCCAATGTCACTTCCCCGTCACACACATCCCGACGACGCGATGGCATCGCAGCGATAGTCTCGAACGTCTCGTGAGGTCACACGACCCCGAAGAGGATGCGTAACTCCTACCGAACACACTCCTGGAAAAATCTTTATACCTTCACAGCTACCTGTGTCGGGGG
>NW_026271783.1:0-1143 GCF_000697945.3 Frankliniella occidentalis | reverse complement strand
CACCCCCTCCCTCACTCCCTTCCTCACTCACTCACTCACTCACTCACTCACTCTCTCACTCACTCACTCACTCACTCCCTCACTCCTTCACTCCTACACTCCTTCACTCCCTCACTCCCTCTCTCCATCCCTCTCTCCCTCCCTCTCTACCCCCTCTCCATCCTTCATTCTCCCTCTCCCTCCCCCTCCCCCTCTCCCTCCCTCTCTCTCCCTCTCTCTCCGCCGCCCTGGCGCACGCGGCAGCCTGCTGCGTTTACCATCCCGACCAAAAACTCCATTTTCCATTCCGTGCTGCCGCGCCGCCGCGCTGAGCCGGTGTGCTCAGAGTTTCCTGAGTTACGTCTCAACTTCCTTCACACGCGCGCACACACAGTGTGCCGGGACTGAGGGGGGCGCAGCAGTACAGAGAGCATAGAGCCGAGCTCTCCATCGGACGAACGAGAGGGAACCCGCGCATGGATGGATGGATGGAAGGATGGATGGATGGATGGATGGATGGATGGACGGCTGGATGGATGGTTGCCGCCTCCTCGCCGTCGTGAGGTAGGCAGCTCAAACCACGCCTGCGGGGCGTGGTGGCCTGCTCCACAACGCGCGGGCGCGGACCATTCTGACAGGACGAGCAGGCCCAGCCCCACACCCCCCACACCACCACATACTTTGTGTGCCGTGGTATCGCGTGTTGTGTTCCGGGCGAGGGGCCAGCACCATACGGCCCGCCCCGCCGGCGGTGCGCAAAACGACGGGTCCTCCCGGCCCGGTCTCTGTACCCGACAACAGTCGGGGTGTGGAGGGGGGTGCATTGTTCTCCAGGCGGGCGAGTCCCCCTGCCCTGCCCTTTCTAACCCACCACCACCACGACCACCACCACCCCCACTTCCCCAGCACAATCAGTGCCTGCTGCCGCACCCCCCTCCGCATTCCCCCTCCGTTTTCCCCTCTCCCTCGCCAACCTCCGGCATCCTGGATATCGCCGCTTATCAGCGCACAGTGGCCGTCATCAGCCTCGCGCTGCCACAGCGCGACGCCTGCTCCAGTGGCTGCACTGTGTGGCTGAGCTGAGCCAGTGGCCGCTCTGTTGGCTGCCTCGGTAAAGGCTGTTCCTGAACCTTTCTGCTCCGCAGGCGCGGTTTTGTGGGGGGG
>NW_026271782.1:0-5529 GCF_000697945.3 Frankliniella occidentalis | reverse complement strand
GTTTTATTTTCTTAAAAAAATCCTAAAACTAAGTCATATGGTACAAAGTTTGATTTTCCTAGTTTTGTCGTGCCCAAAAAATATTTTGGCAGAAATGGCGGGTGTGGGTGGGCAGGTGAGAGGCAGTGGGACATGGGGACAGCCAGGTAAAAGGGACAGTCAGACAAGGGGGAGAGCTCATTCGCGCACACATAAAAAAAACACGTACACACACATGCAAACAATCAGACTTTCACTCATCATTCACTAACACACGGAGACTCGCTGCAACAAACTCACACAGCACAATGGTAGGCCGACGCCTGGCGCCAGGTTCGGGATCATGGCAGGGACTGTACAACAAGGTACTGTATATCAAGGTACTGCACCGACCGGGAGGGGCACCACAATCTAGTGAGGCACAGGTCGGAGGCGAGGAAATAGTCCAACCAGCCTAAGGTCTCGATTCGGAAAAGCTCTGAAAGCATAGGAAATTGGTAGGAGTGTAAAATCGCGACCTCAGTCTGGTCCGGCACGCGGTCTGCCCCTCCGGGCGAGGCTTCACGACGGCGTCGGCGAACAACGTCAACAAAAACAACAATAACAGCGAACTAGTGACTAGTTGTTGTTGTTGGCTCGCGCGCGCGCCCCGGAGCCGGGCCTGACGGGCAGGGGGATGGCGCCCGGGGGCACGTGGATGTTGATGGTGCCAGAGGTGCGGCCGCTGCTGGACTGCTGCTGGTTGGGCAGCACCTGCACCTGCTCCCGCCTGGTCTGTTGTTGCTGCTGCTGTTGGGGCCTCTGCTGTTGCTGCTGACGTGGCTGCTGCTGCTGTTGTTGTTGTTGCTGCTGCTGCTGCTGGGGCCGTTGCTGAGGTTGTTGTTGCTGCTGCTGCTGCTGTTGCTGGGGTCGCTGCTGCTGCTGTTGCTGCTGCTGGGGCCGCTGCTGCTGGCGGATCGGGGGCTGCTGGGGGTAGTTGGCCGGGCCGTTGTCGGCGTCGTCGTTGCTGTTGCGGTTGCGGTCCTCGTCGGCGTCCTCGGGGGACGGCGCCGGGGTGGTGGGGATGTCGCAGTCCTCGGTGGGCGGCACGACGCACCTCAGGCTCTGGCGGTCGAACACGAGCATGGCCGGGCAGCGCTGCAGGCGCGGGTAGCCACCCTGGCACTGCCAGTACCGGTTGCACGACTTGCCGAGGGGCACGTTGCCGTTGGCGTCCTCCACGCACAGGGCTAGCGTGAGGGGGAGAGAGAGAGTATGAGAGCGGTGCGTACGTGAGGCGCCCCTAGCGGGCAGGCAGCCCAAACGGCACCGGCGCCTGCATGGCGGGGCGGCGGACAGGCGCGCAAGCCTCCCGTGTCACATACAAAGGGTCGATTCGTTCATTTTTCGAAAATTTTTCTTTTTCACGGAAAATACTTTAATTTCGAGGAATGGTAAAGTCGAAAGTATTGAAATTAGGAGAACGTCCATAAAAGTTACCCTTGTTTTCAAACGTAAATTATGAATAGAATTGTGAATTTGAAAAGGTCATACGTTTTTAGTGGATCTGCGGGTCATCGAGATCACTTTCTCGCATATGAATTTCTGTGGTTACCGAGTTGACAATCTCTGTCGGTACTTACGGTGCTTCTGGCAGCCGTCGACATTGTCGGGCCAGTCGCAGGAGTGCGTGTCCTCGTTGTAGAGCAGACCGCCGATGCAGAGCTGCTCAGTGGCGGTGCCGTTCCAGCATGTCCAGTACCTGGTGCACGAGGACTCGTGGCCGAAGATGCCGTACAGCCAGTCACAGTGCTCCGTGCTGATAGGACCGTCTGAAAGTGAGATGGAGCACATTTAGAATTATATATTGCACACCTAGAACACTAAATAGTTCGGGCTGAAGCGGTAGCGGCGTTATACCCCTCGACTCGACTTTGAGGCTGACGCCAAGGAAAGGATCACTCGGATTTCCGTACTCACTTGCGAGCTGCTTGTCCTCGCAGTAGTTGGCTCTCCAGGGGTAGTCGCAACCCTCGGTCACTCCCCGGTGCTTGCCGGCGAACACCAAGCCGTTGGGGCAGTCGTACAGTTCTGGCTGGCCGTTGACGCATTCCCAGTACCTGCAGAGCGGAAAGAATCAACAATTAATGCCAGGAGTAAACTTTGTTTAAGTTTGGTTAAGTTTGATAACTACATTGTTAAAACAATGTCTGGGCTTTTACAAAGTAGCCATGAATTATTGTATTTCCAAAATCCTCTAGGATTTCCCAACGGCCTCTCTAGAAATTCAAAATTCAAATCACGAAAAACTAACATTTTTTTCAGGTAAGACGCCATCAATTAAATTTGAAAAATTGCTCTCAAGGTGTTGTGCTGCTCTTTACCGCGTCGCGAGGATGGCATGGGACATAACGCAATCGAAAGCGCGTTTGGGATCGGGAACGGCAGTGGCCATAACGCACCCCTGAACGGCCTGAAGAAGCGCTGTTTGTGTGAGGCCGTGGGCGAGTGTGTGTGCGCGTGTGAGAATGTGTGCGTGTGTGTGTGTGTGCGTGCAGACGGAGCATCTCCTCTCCGGGACAAGGACGCCAAGCTGGTCGCGACATCGTCGAGAGGGCGGAGGGGAGGGGTGAGTGAGGTTAGGAAGAAGGATATAGGTTAGGGACGACAAATCAGCGCGGCCTCCGCCCCGGATAATTCGACAATGGATATTGTGGGATTGCTTCTTCGCGAAGCTTCGCGTGCTGAGGGGCACTTCAGTCACACAAACGGCCAGGCCCGACTGACGGCGTGTCGCGTCCTTCATTTGAGTTGAAGTCGGGAGGCGGTGTGGTGGTGCTGCAGGGACACAACGAGTGCGGGACCCCGCCCAGCAGCAGTACGGCCAACACTGTGCCACCGCACACAACAACGGGACCCCACCCAGTGCAGCCAACCCATGCACACAATCGCGTTGCGACACTGCGGCGCCTCTCCGTTTTGCCACACATGTCACACCCATATTACATACTTAATGCTCAACACTGTAAGCGTTACGACAGCTTCGCAAGGAAACGAAAGACACTCTTTTAAAAATCCGTGCAAAATACTGTAGTCTGGATAATCTGGGTCTTTTTTAACCATATCACTGATACGAAACTATTGTATATTGCCGCATGCAAAAAAAAGGAACAGGAATTTGTATTCTTAGATACAGTCTCAGGACAATTCCAGACAGGCTTGTCCGTCAGTGACGGCATTTGTGAGCGACTGAGAGGTGCTACGTACGGTAGCCGTACGTCCCTAGCAGCGTCTTGCAAAGACGCGTCTAGTCATGTGCTTCAACAACCTGTAGCACCTCTTAGTCGCTCACAAATGCCGTCACTGACGGACGTTTTTTTACCATTTTTTCAGGAATTGCCCCTCACCCTTGTCTGCCCTTAACACACACAAAAAGGGAGAGAGCTGTCTTGATAAAAATTGGCACTCTCTTTTTCTGAAGAACATCAAACTGATCTTTATTATAGTGGATTATTTTGTTTGACCGTTTATGCACTCACCTATCGCAGTATGTGGCGTCGGAAACGACACGGGCTTTGTTCTGGCACGGGTCCTCGACCTGCTGACGCTGGGCCTTGCTCTGCTGCTGGGCGCAGCATCCTGAAACAACAAGGCACAGCAACATTAACGAGGGGCGACAGCCGTAGAAATAACCAAAGTGACAATAATGATAAGGAATCGTGACGAGTGCTATGCGTCCGCAATAGTATGCGTAACGCTTCGCCTTGTCGTGCCGAGTTCGTTCCTCTTGGTACCGCACCGGTTGCCCTGCCGGGTCAGAAGGCAGGCGAAAACCACGACAGCCCCACTGCAGTTAGAGCTCGTGACGCTTGCCCAGAGCAGCCAAAGTAGTCACGCGTGCCCACCGCAACAACCATAACGAGTCTCGTTTCTTTAAAAAGGCAGAGGCGTGTCTTTGCCTCTCTCTGCCCCCACAAGCAACGGACAAAATGAAGAAATTTCAATGCATTGGTCTTGTCTGTTTTATAGACAGAAAATGCTCTAGGACACGTCATGGACGTGGATAGAATATCCAGCTCTAGAGACAACAAGCACAAACATACATGACTTCAGCAGCAATAGGCTATTATGCTGCCCATTCCCACTTCATTTCACCAAAGAAATAGCCTCACCGTTCAGAACCGACAACACTCAGTGTGAAGGCTAGCCCCGAGTATATCACGACGTGGTGATACCAACACAACAGCATGTATGCAGTCTGCCCCCCCCCCCCTCACATTATCATGCAGTGGTACCAACTACACGACGCCGGCGGCGCGAGAGGCTCCGTGACCTTGAGGAGCCAGGGGGCCAGGGACTCGGCTCTGCTTATGACCTTGAGTGAAAGTGCTCGCCAGGTCAGCGCGGAGGATGTTCCGGGGGACGCGTTCTGGGTGACGCCATAGTGAACACTACCGTAATTATGTCAAGGGGGATCGGCTGCTAAAAAAAAACAAAAAACGATGTGCAAGCGAATTACCGAGTGTTTGGACCTGGGTGTTAACATCTATAGATGAACCCGTGCTCCAGATTACCTTGACTGACTGAGAATTACGCCTACGTTTATGTCACACAATCTTTAATTATTCGTTTCCTTGGGCGGGTAAAGATAACAACCAGCTCCAACACTCGAAAAGCTTCAGATCCATATCTACTGTGCACTTTTCATACTTGGCCGGCTTAACAGTCCGGTACGATCGACAGGAAGCACCAACGTATCCGCTCGAGGTATCGATCGGAGTTCTTCACATAACGACCACGCAAACGAAAGGAAACAGCTTGCACGCCCAAACAACTAGGCGCAGTGGAACGCCAATTTAAACAAGGAAAAGAAAAACGACTCGTGAGCAGACTTTCACCCTTGTTCGATGCAATTTGGATAAGAGACGCTTTCCAGTTAATTATCGATGTGGCGTATGCGTGCATGGTTAGACTCGAAAGTACTCTGCTGTAGAAAAGGGGCCAGAATCGATTCAACACTATTACTCAGTATAAGGCAATGGCCTATCGTGAGTAGCAAGTTACTCTCTTAAAGACATTATTACCCCCTCCAAAACGAATATGCCGCGAGAGGGCAGTTATAATATAGCTTAAACTCTTCCTACCCTGCAATATGCCAATAAAGATACCAACCCACCGTGCCTGGGCGGGCCCCCTGCGGTACGCTTAATGAGTTGTTCGGTAACGGAACACACTCCTCACTCGAGACGACGACGACGACGCCAGGAGGGGCATAAAGGGAGGAGGGGAGGGAGTGAGTGGAGTATTGTTCTGATGGAAATTCAAAAGTCGCGCGCGCCGCGCGTTATGCAAGCGAGGCCGTCATTTGTTTTCGCACCTCCCGCAGGGTCCCTCGGGACGCCTATGGCTGTTCCGATTTGGTTCCTGCCTCTCAGAGGACAAGATGACGTGTGATTGGTGGAGGGGGCGGGGCACGGCAACGAGGAGGAGGCCTTGCATCAGACTTTCTCCCTTCGAGCAAGAGACCTCCCCCCACCTTCCCCGCCCCAATCACCCTTGACCTTTTTTTTT
>NW_026271781.1:0-1772 GCF_000697945.3 Frankliniella occidentalis | reverse complement strand
AGAGACATGCCTCGGTTATTTTTGATTTAATACATGCTTTAAATTTTTGGTATGGTAGTTGCCTTATGTCTAATGGAATTTTATCTAAGTGTACTACTCCTATGTTGTGTACATTTCTTTGGCTTACATTTAACAGTTCGACCCCCGGCCACCCTGGCCTCTCCCTGGCGCTATTATTAATGTCGCTCCCTCTGTGCCCTTCTTGCGCTGGTTATGGGCTGTCGGCACTTGCCTGGATGCCCACTGAACATCACCATGCCCCTGTCGCGATACGCCAAAAGAATTTCGCTTGTCTGCCGCCGGGAGGGTAGGCAGCCAAGCTCCCACCACTTCTCCTTCCCGCGCGACAGCAACCAGCCACCTCTCCCACTCCCACCGACCCGCCAGCAGCCGACGCACCGTGCTCCGTGCCACGACAACGCCGACCGACTCCTCCGCGGAGCGTGCTGCACCGAGGCCACGCTGGACAACGACGCACAGTTCGGCTGCTTAGGGATACGCCCGCCCACCGGATGTCCCGGCATCAGTCGGAAGAGCGCGCGGGCGCACACACACTTACACACACACACTTACACACACACCAGCACGAGTCGCGCCCCTGCAGCACAGCGACGACGGCCAAGTCCGACAGTACTCGCTTAGTTTATTTCAGCTCGACATGCAGACACGCGCGGGCGCGCGCACACGCAACTGCCTGGCGAACGAGCACCCAGGAGGTAGGCAGCCGTTTCAACAGGAGCATCATTGGTGGCCTACCTGTGTGGAGTTCCATCGCACAGGCCGGAACAGGAGACCCATGAGCACGTGCACGCCGGGTCCCCTGCCTCGGCGGTGCGCTATTATCGCCACTTGGGTATGAGATACCGGTATGGCAGGCGTAGGCAGGTGTAGGCGCCTTGGAACGGAATCAACCTGATTTGTCATGTGAACGCATGAGAACACCGATTTCATTTTGGGAGAGCCTTACGCCGAAGCTGTTACAGGTGCCTGTCGAAGAGCACTCGCGTCATCAACTGCTCGCGCTCCTGAACAAGAAGAACGCCGCGCTCGACACGGCGACGGGACGGCACAGGCGGCACCCGTCTGCCGTGGCGTCACCGAGCTAAAGCTGGAGGACATCAAGGAGAACGAGCCACAATGACGCCGCACGCCGCCGGGGGCTGGCGGGAGTCGCTGTGTGAACCTGTGTGAACGAAGTTGGGCTGCGAGGAAGAAGCGCGCGTCTGCTACAAGCGGGTACGGTTGTGATTGGAGGACGGACTGCCTGCCACGGGTACGCCAAGGTTAGGTCATCTCATTTTGGTAGTCGAAGTCAGCGATTTCGGAGGTACGCACATTTAATGATAGATTAGACCTAGTAGAGACCCTGTGCAAAGTTTGATCCCTGTGCGATAACGTTTACCCGACCCGCATCGCGATTTTCCGAGCGGGCTCGAAATTGGCGCGCGGTGATCTTACTCCTTGTCGGCTCTGCCGTGCTGACACGGTGGGGTCAAAGGTGACGGCTCGGGTCTGAAGTGTGACCCTATGGGTACTTCTTCACATCCGACATGGTGATTCCGATCTCACGACTGACCGGGTGTCTCCAGGGGCCCAAACGTCGCGGGCCGCGCGGGTCGCTCCTGGCAGCCGAAATTGGCAGAATCAAACATGTTGTTTTTGCCAATACGTAGGCCGTACCGTGCCCTATCCAAAACTATGTAGCGTGCCAGGTAGCGGTGACGCGATCACTGGAAAAATTAAATAATGTCAAAAACGCCTGCGTACTAGGC
>NW_026271780.1:0-1406 GCF_000697945.3 Frankliniella occidentalis | reverse complement strand
GCGGTGGGGCGCTGTGGGGCGGGGCGGGGCGGGGCGGAGCTGGACGGAAGGGAGCCGGGAAGTGTGACAGAACGTGGCGAAGCGCGAGAATGGCCTGGGTGGTAGACAGGCGGCACGCAGGCCGAGCGGAGACCAAATGGGATCTGTCATTGCGCCGTCACTGTCGACTGGCTTATGCCCGCGTCCCGCCGCGTCCCTCGCGCTGACAAGCAGGGCAACCTCGAGGACGGGCGGCCAGTATCTAGGCCGGACTCGGCCAGGGGAGGGGCAGGGAGGGGGCAGGGAGCGAGCTCCAGCGGCAGGACGCGCCCCGTGTGCTAATCTCCAAGGATTGCCCGGCAGGGTAAAGTGGCTCCGTAGGAGAGCCGCGGCCAGGGAGCTCGACGATAGCCTCGGGAGGAGGGTAGCGTCGTGGGGACGACAGAGGCGGAGGCGGCCCCGGGTACACGGGCAAGTGTGTGACCTGGACTAGTCGCAGCGGGTGTCACAGGGGCATGCGGCGGCTTCGTGCGGGGTGTAAACTCTCTCTCTCTCCCCTCTCGATCTCCCTCTCCTCCTCCCTCTCTCTCTGTCTCTCTCGCCCCTGCCCGGTTCGTTACCCACAGGGCTCGGCGTGGCCGTGCGTGGCGTGAGCACCACTGACGTTGCGCTGCGCTGGGGCTGCGGGCCGGCCTTGTAACCAGGCCAGGCCTGAGGCCAGGCTCACAGGCAGCGCTCAGGCTCTCTGGGCCTGCGGGGGCGTGACGGAGGGCGAGAGCCGGCGAGAGCGAGAGGTGTGCAGGTTTGACCTGCTGCCGCTGTCGTTAGACATGCTCGCATGGAGGTCGGCCCTACCTACCATGCCCCACCCCGCTTTGCTGCTTTCAAACGAACCTCCGGCCGGCCTCGGCCCACCACCCTCACCCGCACGACATTTTCGTTTATGCATCGCACAGGGCAGGGCGCAAGGACTGCTGCGGCCGCCGCAAAAGTTTCCAGAGCCACTAAAACTGCAGGGGATTCTGGTGTGCTTTTGGAGCTCCTGCAGAGAGCTCTTCGCTGCCGGAGCACACATCACGCGCAGCAGGGGGATGAAAAATATAATGACAGTGACGAGCGGCCGTATGGGGGCAGTGTGTGTGCGGCGCGGTGGAGGAGGAAGGGCGCTGAGCGTTGGCACTAAAAGCTTCATGCGGGATCATTAGCACTGTGCTGTGCTGTTTTCAAAAAGAATTTTTTGAAGTCAGGATTCTACCTAGGTTCGCCCGAGGGGGCATCAACTTCGACTATTCACGGTGCACCCGCTGGTTAATATCTAATAGGTATTCAGGTGATATTTGCGAATATTCACAAGATATTCAAAATATTCATCGATATTCATCGATATTCATCTATATTCATCGATATTCATCAATATTCAAGGATAT
>NW_026271779.1:0-3930 GCF_000697945.3 Frankliniella occidentalis | reverse complement strand
GGGGGGGGGGCTGGACGCTGCCGCGGGGTTTCCCGAAGGTTGACGACACAAAAGGCGGAGTGGCCGCGGCGCCGCGGGAAAACGTGGAGAATCCTCCGATACAGTCAGCCCCCCTTCCCCTTTTCACCCCCCGGGGGCTCCAACTCCGCGTACCCTCAGGGGCGCAAGGTCGGGCTTATGGGCAAGGGACTACTGTTCGGCCATAAAAGAGGACGGCTTTCCGCCGGCGGCCCTGTTTTGTTTGCGACTTGTTGCTTTTCGCGCGGGGTGCGCTCGTCCGTCAAACATGCGGGCCTCTCCCTCCTCCTTCTCCTCATTCTCGAGTTCCCGTCCCCGCGTGGTTCGGTCTGCTCGCTTATTGCTTACCCGAGTTGTTTTGTGTTCCTGCTTGCCTCCCCTTTGCGGACTCAGCTCGCGGAAGAGGTAAGCCATGGCATGGCGGCACTACCGTGGTTGCAGTATTAATTTGGCTCGCTAGATTGCAAAAGAATGGCGCATAATGCATCATGGCGCCATTTGCAAACGGAAACGGAGCCTCAATGACTGCGCCCCGCGTGTGCTACAACTTTGTGTCGACGTTGCAGGACGAGCACATGGACGCGAGCGTGACCGAGACGTACATGGGCGAGTGGAAGAACGACAAGCGGAGCGGCTTCGGGCTGAGCGAGCGGTCCGACGGGCTGCGCTACGAGGGCGAGTGGTTCAACAACAAGAAGTACGGCTACGGCGTGACCACCTTCAAGGACGGCACCCGGGAGGAGGGCAAGTACAAGAACAACGTGCTCATCACGAGCCAGAAGAAGAAGCACCTGTTCCTCATCCGGTCGGCCAAGTTCCGGGAGCGGATCGACGCGGCCGTGTCGGCGGCGCAGCGCGCGTCCAAGATCGCGCTCCAGAAGGCGGACATCGCCATCTCGAGGTAGGTGGGTGTGGGTGGGGACAGCTGGCAGCCAGTGTGCTCGCCAGGCCCGCAAACTGTGCACAGCACGCCCTGCTCGTTCGTCCCTTTTGTCTGCTGATCGTCTCTGACCATGGCGCCTTACGGCCCAAAAGAGTAGGCAACCCGCCCGCACGTGTGCTTTGCGGCACAGTCCATCTGTGGAGAAACGCAAGGCGGCCGAGCAACCTGGCGTAGATCAGTGTCCAAATCCCACCTTTGTCCTTATCATTTTCTTCTCTTTCTTTGAGACACTCGTACTACATTACTCTCTGCCCCGCAGGACGGCCACGGCGCGCGGCAAAGCTGAGCTGGCGGACATCGCCGCGGAGCACGCGAGGGAGGACCACGAGACCGCGAGGATGACGGCCAAGCAGTTCGCGCCGGACTTCAATCAGCCAGGTACGGCCTCGGCACGGACGGGGAAGCCCTGTCAGAACACGACAAACTGCCAGGGCGTTGTATATTTCTGGAGCCTCGCGCCCATTCCTCAGATTCGCCTTAACCCACCCCACTGGTTTCTTTCCGTGCGCAGGTCTCGACCGAATAGGCAAGGACACGGCCAAGTTCCGCCCTCCGCCCGAGGACGCCGTCCCGGGCAAGTCGATCCTCACCAAGACGGGCAGTATCGACCACATGAACCACGCGCCGACTCAGCAGCAGCAGCAGCTGCACGCTCAGCAACAGCAGCAGGCGCAGCAGCAGCAGCAGCAGGCGCAGGCCCAGGCGCAGCAGCAGCAACAGCAGCAACAACAACTCCTTCAGCAGCAGCTGCAGACGCAGCACTTGCACAACCAGCTGCAGCAACAGCTGCAGCAGCAGCAGCAGATGCAGCAGTCGTACAACCAGCAGTACAACCTGCAGCCGCAGTACCAGTCCACCATCACCCCGCCCACCCCTCTCCCCGAGGCCAACGCGATGCCGAACTTCCAGCAGAGTGGGTGCCTCCCTTCGCTTCCCCGCTTAACCGTTAGTGCCGTACACTCACACTTGACTGACCCCGCGTGCTTTCTTGTCCGCAGTGAGCGGCGTGTCGCTCGGGCTCGGCCAGGCCACCCAGGGCCTCGCGCAGGGCCTGGGCCAGATGGGGCCCGGCATGAGCATGGGCCACGCGCCGCTGCACCAGGACGGCGACAACATGTCCACCGGCGGCGGCTCGGTCGGCGGCCGGCGCACCTCGCTGCGGCGCAACTCGCGCCTCGTCAGCTCCATGTCGCACGACAGCCCCGCCTACAACTTCCAGCAGGCCATGTCCGACCACTTCGACCAGTACAAGCGCCCGCCGAGCAGGGACTCGTCCGTGGACCGCTACTCCAGGGCCGCCATGGGCGCGGCCCGGCTCTCCTCCGGGTCCAGGCAGCCCAGCGTGGACAAGAACGCGCCCCCCGAGATCTTGGACAGGTGAGTGGATTCGCCAGTAAGGTAGGAAGGGCACGGGTGAGTCCGATACGTTGGAATATGTGGACAGTGCTTTAGCCAGTGTGAAGCTTCGACACAAGATCATCGGTGCTGTTAAACTGACCATCGGCCAGGGAAAAACCACTGGTGGGTTGTGTGAGAATTGCCAATAAAGCCTTTCGGTAAAACTGAAATTTAGAAGAATGCATGGAACAAGAAAAGTCGGAAGTCACTATGTTAAAGCATAGCGACGTTCGTTTCCTTCTTCCCCACATTCTTTCGCATTTTGTTAGCTTTACCGGAATGCTCTATTGCTAGTATACTTGAAGGAACTCAAAAGCCGCGAGAACGAATGGTTAGGAGATGCAAAGACGAATGCGTGACGAACAAAGTTCCATGTCACTATCATCAGAAAACAAATCGTCCTGATCGTTCGCAACTTCTTTTCATCTTGTCCCCATTCCAACTTCCGTTCTTGAGATTGAGCGCAATGCGCATAATATATTGAAGGGGAAACCCCCCAAACGGCACCCCAGGGTGTTCTACATCCTTCACCGTCTCACGCCCCTCTCTGTGCGACAGGACGCAGCGCGCCGGGTCCAGCGCCCGGGGGACGACGCCCGCCCCCGGCGGCGGCAGCAACGGCTCGGCGGTGGGGGCGGGCGCGCAGGGGCTGAGCCAGGGGCTGGGCCACCAGCGCGGCTCGCTGGGCCAGGCCGTCGCCCACCAGCCCATGGCGGCGCCCGCGCCCTACGCGGTGCCCTCCACCGAGCAGCCGTTCGAGGACGTACTGCTGCGGAAGAGGAACCTCGGCCAGGACATCATCCCCTCGCCGGCGCAGCCCAAGAGGACAGAATCCCTGTACATTAACCCCAACCCCAGAGGGGCCGCCCCCAAGGTGAGCACACACACAGACACGCCCGCTGTTCACTCAGTCCGCCAGCCAGGCTGTCAACCAGTTGAAGGTACGGTAGACCGACGTCCGGGAGGAAGGGAGGGGTCGGGGGGCGCAGGGGAACCGCCACCCAAAACCGAAATCGACCGTCGATATCTGATTCCGTTGCTCGCGTTCCCTTTTCTTGACACCAATGCACCGCCGATGCGGAAGACCTTTGCGTGGCGCGCGGTGGCACGTGCTCTTCAGACAGACTCATTAAGCCAAGGGTAACATTTTTGTCGCCAGAGACAGGCTTGGCCGCCCCGTCCGGCCCGCCCGCCCCGGCCTGACACAAGGCTCGAGCTTTTCTCTCCTAACTACCGCGGGGGCTGCCAGGGAGCGCCAGAGGCCAGAGGACGTGCCGGCGAGGCGCGGCGGGGCGCGGCGGGGCGCGGCGGGGCGTGGCGGGGCGCGGCGGGCCGAGTAAAGCTTGGCAGGAAAACGTTCACCACAATGCGATGTTTACGGCGGCCGTCTCATAATAGTCCGCTCCGCTCAAGCTTTGCTCCCGCAGGCCCGCCCCGCCCCGCCCGAGCACGTTCACTGTTCACCGTCTAAAGTTCATCTGCTGCTCATGTCTTTAGTCTTCCCCGCTCCCGTGCCCCCCTCTCAAACTTCACTCTTCTGTGTCCCTCCCTCCCTCCCTCCCTCCCTCCCG
>NW_026271778.1:0-1964 GCF_000697945.3 Frankliniella occidentalis | reverse complement strand
GGGGGGGGGTACAAAGGGGCTAGTCTGGCTGGAGCGGCCCTTCGCCGACCCGACCGCCGAGCCGGACCCCGCGCCCGACCTCAGCCGTGCGGGTGTACAGGCCGCCGCGCCGCCGCCGTCCCGTCGACGACCTCTGGGTTGCGCCGGCCACGGCCCCGGCGGCCCCGGCACGACCCACAAACATTTCCAACATTTCATACTCTTTGCGGCCGAGGCTGAGCGGGCGGCCCGGCGGCCCGGCCTCTGCTAATTCCATGTACCCATATTAAAGCAGGAACCGTGGACGTAATAGCGTGGAGCAGGGGGCGGTGACGAGGGGAGGGACACACACTCACACACACACACACACACACACACACACACACGAGAGGTCAACGGGTTGGAGCGACGCACAGCGGCCACCGCGGCCCCTCTCTGGTCTCGCTCTACAAGAACCAGCCGCAGCCGGTCGTGCGTCGCGTCCGCCCCGCCCCGCCACGCCCCGCCACGCCCTCAGTGTCGCAATATGTGATAAGAACGCCCTCTTGACACGGAGGGGAGGGACGGACGACGGCGGCGCCTGTCCTCCTCCCCCCCCCCCCCCCCCGTGTCACCGTGACGTCATCGTCCAGGCTCCGGCTCCTCTTAGCCAACAAGAAGGGGAGTTTTATGTACTCGCCTGCTCCGCTCTCCGCTTGCCTCTCTCGACTCGGGGGGTCGCGCGTCACCGTCCCCTTTGGCTGACCCCGTCGAGAGGGAGAGAGGGGGTGGAGGGAGGGGGGTGGCTCACGCTCAAACTGAGTTGCCTACACTACCCTCCGCGAACGCGTCCCACGCAGCGGCCGAGGTGAGGTGAGGCCGAGGGGTGGATAACTCCCCTGCCAAGTGTACACCCTCTCATTCTGACCAATTCAACTAGTTCAGACCAATTCAATTTAATTCAAACGAATTCGAAACTAATTCAACTAATTCAGTCCAATTCAAGACAGTTTATATTCAATTCAAGTCAATTCAAGCCAATTCACGCTAATTCAGTAACATAAAATCGCAATAATTCAAACCAATTCAGTCCAATTCAAATTCAATTCAACCTAATTCAAGCTAATTCAAATTCAATTCTTGAAATTTGTACACCCAATTCAGGAGTTATCCACCCCTCGGGTGAGGCAGTTCTCCATGAGAGAGGGGGTGAGTAGCGAGGGATGCAGTTTGTCTACCAGCTTGGCGGGCGGCGTGGCGTAGCCGGGAGGGGGTGAGGGTTTTAGGTGGAAAAGGGGGTCGCCCGATTGAGCGCTTGTTACGGCCACTTTCGACGCTACAACGACAGATGGCGACCCGTCGGCTCGCGCCAAAGTGCGAGTCTTTCACACATACACACACTCACACCCACACACACACCCACACACACCGTGAGCTTCGCCATCGACATAAACGCACGCAAAGGGTACGGGTCCAAAGGGGGCGGGTACAAAAGGGTTGGTTGAGGTGGGGAGGGGGCTCCACACCACCCGACGTTGCAAAACTGATGATCATAGCGATTGATGAGGCAGCCGATTCACATCGGGGAGGGTTTAGGAGGGTCACGCGGGGGGCGGCGGTATGAAAAATGCAGCGGCCTAACAGGGGTAGGCCGCTCATCCACATCCGCTACCTCCTCTCCTACCGCCGCCGCCGCCAGCGCGGTGTCGGTCCGGGTGTGCAGCGGCGGGCGCCTGCCACACTGAGGGTAGGCAACACTGCAACGCAGCCGCGCAGGGCGTGGCCTACCGCGCGCCCCTGACGTCGTCTCTGCGCTCGGTCTGCACTCGATCGCTCGCGCTGTCTGTCTGTCTGTCTGTCTGCCTGTCTGCCCACCAGCCAGCAGCTGAGGGGCATTTCACTCGGCGCCGAAACTAAAGAGGTCGAACACGACGTGGACGGGGTAGTTGGTGCTGGAGGAGGGCCGACTCGTCGATCACGGTGACAAAAGCACGGCCCCGCCCGCC
>NW_026271777.1:0-1188 GCF_000697945.3 Frankliniella occidentalis | reverse complement strand
TTATTCTTAAAAGGTCGGGATGTGAGTTATCCTCGCGTTATATCGTCGCGCCGGCGGCGGCGAGTCGGGGCCGCTGTTCACATTCAGGCTCACCGGCCATAGCGGCGCTGTATCTGTCACTCTATGGGCCGGTAAAGCCGTTTGGGCGCCGCCCCGCCCCGCCAAGCCCCGCCACGCGCAGTGGAGTAGCGCGCCTCGGTCGTCAAACAAGAATTATCGCCGCCTTTACGCCATGGGCAGCGGCGGCGCGGTTTTGGAAGACAAGGCGAAGACGTAGGGCGCGGCGGCGGCCGTGGCGTGGCCCTGAGGTTGACCGCCAGCCTTGGACGGGGACGCCCCCCTGCAGGGACCAATCCGATGAAAAATAAAATAATAAAAATAATAAAGTCGGATTATTTTGGAAGTATTGAAGGGGTTATTTATGCCCTCTCTGGGTTCTTTCCTTCTTTGCTATCCACGCGGAATCGGCATTCACGCCCCCTGACCGCAGCGGCCCGCAGTGCTGCCCGGATCCACCCTCACTAAACGCCCGCCCCGCCCCGCCCCGCCCCGCCCCCGTGTAGGGCCCCGAGGGGGAGAAGGGCCGCCCCAAGGGCCTAGGCGAGGAGGGGCCCCAAGGGCTCGCCCCAAGGGCCCGCCCCAAGGGCCTGGTCCATACCGGCCCTTGGACACGCGACCGAGCACTCTGCTAAACTTTGGGGTTATTGTGATTTTGATGTCCTTTCTCTCTTTACTTCTTGCACAACAATTCGAGGTGGATTTTGTAATCTCACTTTCACGTGCTTCTTTGTCTCTAGGGTTTCAGAAATATGAGATAAAATACCTGAACGGGCGCGTTTTTCTTCTAAAACTTTGACACTAAGCTCCTGCACAGGGCCCGGCCGCCCCCTCAGCCCCTGACTGCAGCAGCGGCGCAGAGCTCTTGATCCCCCGATCGAAGGGCAGGAAACATAGTTTTGTGCTCTGCGACCGCATGAAAAGGGGTTGTATAAGAGAATGAAAAGCGACAAAAAAGTGATGAGGTAGAAGGTGTAGTGTCCTCGCTGTATTGTGACCGGTGCGCGTGTGTGTGTCGGAGGTGGTTGGTGTTTGTGTGCGGGTCGCTAAAGATTTGGCACTCGCGAATACATAGCGGGGTGGGGCGGGGCGGGGGAGGGGAGAGGCAAGTCCCGGATGGGGCGGGGCGTG
>NW_026271776.1:0-2131 GCF_000697945.3 Frankliniella occidentalis | reverse complement strand
CGCTGACGCCGCTGACGCCGCTGACGCCGCTGACGCCGCTGACGCCGCTGACGCCGCTGACGCCGCTGACGCCGCTGACGCCGCTGACGCCGCTGGCGCTGCTCTCTCGTCTCTCGACCAGGGAGGGACGCTGTCGGCCGCGCGGACCTCAAACGCGCCAATCAGAAATTGGGTGGGGCTATTAGTCATTACCTCATCCTTGTCGGGGAGAGCGGACTGCGCACGGCCCCTGTGGACGCCTCTTCCTCCGGACGATCTTGTCGGTCCCGAAGGTGGACGACCCAGCGACAGTGGGCGCTCCACGGCGGCAAGCTGCGACGTCCTCGTGTTTTCTTGTTCGTTCTCGGTCTCCCGTCTCTCTCCTAACACACGTGACGACACGTATGGCGTCACGCGGTGAGGTGGACCGGGGTCTCGCTGTTCGCAGGGTCCAGGAGGGGCCAAGACCATCCACCTCCACCCACCTTTGCCCACCGTCCTAGGACGGCTGTCCTGCTCGACACCAACCGCGGATACCTGGTACCCTGGACGCGCCCCGCGCGCCCTTCGTCCCTCACCCCCGCACCGCAGCACGTGCACATGCATACGGCGCGGCTCTTCTTGGGACCTATCCGTGGTGGAGCACAGCCAGCCCCGGGGACCCGCTCCTGAGCGGTCCATCCCCGGCCACGGCCACTGTCGGGCAAAGGGCCGGTCGCACTGGTAGACCAGTCCGTGCACTGCAGGGACGGGCCCGCAGCTCGACCAGCTCGAACACTACGGCTGCGTGAGCGCGAGTGAAGGGCACGCCGGCCTGTGAGGTCCGGACGCGATCACCTGCGGCACTCTCCCTTCCCCCGTACAGGTGGCCAAACCGTCGGGACTAGGGACGAGGCCCAAAGGCAACCGCGTTCCGCAAAACACTCATCTCACAGGTCGCTCCCACTCACCCGCGCGGTGCCGACGACATCCTCAAGCTCGCTAGCGACGGCGAGGGCATCGGCCAGGGTGTTGGGCCGGGACATGACCAGCAAGCGGCGGGTCGAGGCGTCGGCGATCCCAGCCAGGAAGTTGTCCAGTGACAACCGTTCGAGGGCGGCGTTGCTGGAGCCGATGACGGGATCCTCGCGGTAGGCCTCTCGGCACACACGGTCCACGTGCAGGCCAAAGTCGCGCAGGGTTTGGGACGGCTGCTGACGCGAGGCTCGAAGCGTCCGCACTGCAACGTATGCGCGGGCGGGGCGTGCCGAAGCGGGTGGTGAGGGCCGCGTCGAGCACCGCGAAGTCCGTCAGCTGTGTGGGCGACAGCGTCGACAGCACTTGGGAGGCCGGCTCACGAAGCGCCATCAGCCATCACCAGGCTAACGGCCCACTCGGACACGGGGCGCGTGGACACCAAAGCCAGGAACTGGGCACGGTAGCACACGTAGTCCGTCTTGCCGTCGTAGGTGGGGAAGCTGGCGTACCGGGACGCGGGCCGATCGACGGTGGACGGTGTCACTACTACGGGCAGCGACGGAGAGGCGGTCATTGCCGACAAGCTCCGGGCGGTCACGGAGGCCGATGTCGGGAAGCGAGCTGGGGCAGGGCGTCGACGATGGAGGCGACGGACGGGTGCGGGCGGCGGCGGGAACAGCAGCTCCGTGCGAGCCGAGCCAAATTTGAGCCTCCTAGCTCACCGTGCAAAGTTGAGGTCACTAACGTCCCCACTACGCTATATAGGCCCCCGACAATGGGACCCGAGGCGGTCGCCGAGTGCCAGCCCGAGGGTGGCCCAGGACCGAAACCAGCTACACGACAATACACTCAACACTCCTCCAAGCCTGGCCTGAAGGTGGCCCAGGCCAGGCCGTAGGGCCGCCGAGGCCTCGACTCCAACGACGAGCACCTCTGGTTGCTCGGTCTAGCGCTCGTCAAAGCGAGGGCGATCACCACGTCGCCACTCACTCGCCCAACAACTGCCTGGTCTCGCAAGGGAAGTCATGAAGTGTTAGTTGTTAGTCCCCCAATTTTGTTCCGCCTGCTTGGGGGTTTTGTGAGGGTCAGTGTCAGCAAAGACGGACGACAACAACGCCCGTGAATCTCAGAACAAAGAGTCGTATCTACTCTTGTTCTAGAAAGCAATAACGTATTTAATTAGTAAAAATAATTT
>NW_026271775.1:0-1200 GCF_000697945.3 Frankliniella occidentalis | reverse complement strand
GGGAGGGAGGGGGGAGGGGAGGCAAGGGAAACCCGCAGCGCCCACAATTATAGAAAACACTCGAGTTGGGTCCCGCAGAGAGGACCCAGCCCACCTCCAGCCACACCACAGGCCACGGGGATGTATAGAGTAGCAGTTGTCTCCACTGTCGCGCTCGCTCGGACACGGCCGCTCACGCCATAGGCCGCCATAGGCCATGCCGCTCACGCGTCCACGGCTCGGACGAGGGAATTACAGCGGACAGGGCCATAGGCGAGCGGGCCGGCGGGAGGAGGAGTAGGAGAACTTAATGGCACTCCTCCTCAAACGAGAGTCGTGAGCTCCCGAGGAGTCGCGACGGCAGCTACACAGAAAGAGGGGCGGTGGAGAAGCAGCAAGGAGGAAGGGCGGGACGAGCGGAGGCAAGGCATCACGGGGAGAACGGTGCATCACTTCGGCACGTAAAATGATGGCACCTATCTGCTTCCACATGACTTTTGTGAGCTTTTGCTGTCGACGCAGAACAGCAGTGCGTTCCGATTATGACCATAGTGATAAGCCCCAAAGAATGTGTACGCAGAGAGGGTATGGAGCGCAACTGCAGTTGGTGGATAACAATGGCAGAGGATCAGTCGGCGACTGCGGAAACAAAAGGCTATTATAAGGAGGTAAGAGGAAGAGTCGTTGGTAGGGGTCAAAAGGTTTCATGTGGCCGATGCCCCGAAAAAGGTAAAAATAAAAAGAGTGGCGTGGAAATAAGAAAAATGTTCTCCGCTGCGGCCGGGGGGATGGACGTCCTCGATGTGAGGCGGGGATGAGCGAAATAAACCAGAGCCGAGAGATATCGATGGACGTGTTTTGTCATCTCGGACCAGCCATTAGTCACACGCCACACCACAACACTGTCCAGCATTTATCGCCTTCCCTCCTCCCTCTCCCCTTCTCTTCCTCTCCCTTCTCTTCCTCTCCCTCCCTCCCTCCCTCTCTTCCTTCTCTCTCCCCCCCTCTCTCTCTTTCTCTCGCGGACTCTCTTTCTCGTTTCTCAATTCCCACTCGTCGCGTTCGGGTGGAGGGGAAGGGAACGAGGGAGGAAGGGAGGTGGCCGCCGAACACCCAGACATCTCACCAATGTTTAATAAGAGGCTCGGCTCGGCGGCGGACGGTTCGTCCTTGAGCGAAAGGGTTGGGGGGCGTGGCGGGGCGTGGCGGGGCGTGGCGTGG
>NW_026271774.1:0-5386 GCF_000697945.3 Frankliniella occidentalis | reverse complement strand
ACAAACAAGTACTTAACCAATCATAAAATTGTGCCACCTTAGTGTCCTGAAAATTATTTAAACATAAAACGTTGATCGGTATGAAAGATAAAAGTCAGATTTTGTATAAATTAAAATTGACACACCTCCCAACAGTTAACTTTCTGCACTAAATAAATAAGACCAGAGACCAGTACGTATGGGGCAAAGATTTTCACATAGCAAAAAAGGAAATGGAATGAAGTCTCTTGGATACAGGTACATTTAATGCACTAGCCAAATCTGATAAGTGCGGGGTAGCAAAACCACGAGAAGCAAAACTCCAGAAACAGATCCCCAATTAAGTGCCCCGATAGTTTCTATTCTTAAAGCTTTTCAACCCCCTAATCCATCCACCCATCCCCATGGGAGGTGCAAAGAGAAAGGAAATCATCATCATCTACGCCACAAGCGTGATGAGGAGCTTCTTGTAATCGCCAGAGCAGTCGGACTCGATGCGGTCCTCCAGGGCCTTGTCGTACAGGCGCATGTAGGCCTCCTTGACGTCGCCCAGGTCGATCTCGGAGCGGGCGACGATGATACGGATCAAGGTGCGGTCGTTGGTGCCGGCCCCGGCCATGGCGTCGTGCAGGCGCTCGGCGAAGTAGGCGGTCTTGTCCTTGACGCACTTGACGATGGAGAGGAAGCCGTCCTCCATGGAGCCGGCGAACTCGCGCTTGATGGCCTTCTCGATGTCGTGGTCGGCCAGCCGCTCGTACTCCTTGAACACCTGGCGCAGGTGCGCGTAGCTGCGCGAGACCAGGATCATGTTGAACGTGGACTCGTCGGTGCCCCACTGGTTCTCGCCTGGCGCAACAAAAACAAACAAAACGGCTCGATCAGTGTCCTGCGTACTAGGAATTTTAAATTTCCGAAAAAGTTTCAGAAAATTTTTTAAGTTTTGTTTTTAATTTTTCTGGGGATACTTGAACATATCATAAATTTCTAGGAAATATTAAGATTCCGAAAAAGAAAATCAGGCTTTAAAATCTCTAGTCCTGCGTCCCCGCTGTCCGCCCGGAGCGCTCCAGGGAAGTACCAGAGACCGGCGGCGCCGGCGGCACACTCACCGGCGTTGAGCAGAGCCTCCGCGTCGGCCAGGGCGGCGGCCGGGTCGATTTCAGCGTTCTCATCACGGTTCGCCTGACAACAAGAAGTGAAACAAGTTTTGCAGACACCTGGATTTTTGTTCTCTTTTCTTTTTTTCGCACTCGCAGCAGCGCTGCTGCGGTCGTGTTACGTTGGTGGCCGCAAAGGGGGATGAAACTTACGGTACACAGGGAGACCAGGAGCCTCTTGAAGTTGCCGGAGGTGTCACCTTTCAGGTCCTTCTCCAGCGACTTCTCGTACACTGCGGAGAAGGAAGTACATCGCGAAAGTGTTAGTTGGCGGGTCGGCAAGTTTTTGTAAGGGGCAGCAAAATAAGTCACGGCAGCAATGCGGGAATAAGTGGGGGGGGGGGGGTATGTTTTTCACACATACGTGCTGGGAAGGTGGAGAGGTAAGGTAAGGTAGAAGTATAAATAACAGGATAAAAGGAGAGGCGAACAAACAAAAGGAACACGAAACAGTAGCCATGCATTGGAGAGGCATATTAGAGGAATAATAGAGTGATGACATTCACTGCATAACACTGGAAAAGTGTCCCCCGTTCCCTTGCAATGCGCGAAGGTTTGCAGCGAATATTATACACGCCTCTATTCCTAGGAGGCGGGTGCAGACGCGCAGCAGAAACTATATACGTCTACCGTGCAAAATATGTGCCGGGTCATCTGATCAGACTACGACTGAAACAGCAGGTCGTCGTGAAACACGGAGCGCGGCCGCGCGGGCCTTCCCCCGCCCCGAGGTGGTGCGAAACTCGCGCGATTAGCAACGTTTAATAAGACATAAACGACAAAAAAGGCCAAATGACGTCAAAATTTAGTTGCTGTTACTTTTTTGACGTCATGCGACCATCATGTTGCATATGAGGAAGGGTTAAAGACTGCGAGATTAATTTGATTAGAAAGGCCGAAATTTCCGTTTCCCACCATAAAGAAAGGGTGAATTCGTTAGGACTAGAGTGAAACCACCATAGAGAGCACCACCGTCAGCGCAGCTACCATCAGTAAGCAAAGATGCTGGTATGGTGGTTGGGGATCAAAGAGACACGGGACTCACGATTCTGATAAGTGGCGGCCACCGCTTTGATGCCGTAGTTGCTGAGGGTGGCGAGCACCTCGACGAGGGCCTGCTCGTCGGTGCCCACGCCGGAAATGGCGCGGTGCAGCTCCTTGGCGTAAAACTCGGGCAACGAGGTCAGCAGGGCCACTATTACGTCCTCTAATATGCCGCCGAGCTCAGACTTGAGCTCCGATACGAGGTCCTAGGGGGCGGGCACACACGCACACACACACATGAGCACACACGTTTTTAAAATAGGCGACACTCACTGTTCTCGTACACCTGCGCCACCGTCCGGACGCCGTAGTTGCTGAGCGTGCAGAGCACCTCGACGAGCGCCTGCTCGTCCGTGCCGAGGCCGGAGATGGCGTGGTGCAGCTCGCTGGCGTAGTAGTTGGGCAGCGGCGTGAGCAGGGCCACCAGCGCCGTCTCGTAGTTGCCGCTAACCTCGCTCTTAATCTCCTTGATCAAGTCCTGTCGTCGGGCCGCACACGCAAGTCAAGAGAAGCACAACCAACACGCGGACCCGCTCGGCGCCTAGGAGGTAGGCCGCTTGTCCGACGCCGCGGTGCGGCGGGGAGGCCGGGCGGTCGCGCCCCGAGGGGCCCTTCACTAAAAATTGTGGCGTACACCGATTTCTGTTTCTTGATTTGTGATTTACTCTTGTTTTTTGTGATTGTAATTTTTCGTGATTTTTTCTGATTCTTCGTTAATTTGTGATTTTTTTTCGCGATTTTTTTCATGATTATTTTCATGATTTTTTCTAAGGGTGTACACTGATTTTTTTTGAGTGAAGGACCCCTCGGACGCGCCCGCCAGCAAGCCAGCTGCTGAAAGAGTCCCCGATCTACCAATCCGATGGGGCAGGGCGGGGCCCCGGCGAGGTCTAGGAGGCGGCGGCGGGGGCCTAGGTGGGCTGGGCGGGCCGTTAGAAAGGGGCACAGGTGAAGCCCGGCCCGCCCGGCCCCGGCCCGCGCAGCCCACACGCCCGCCCCCGCCATACCATGCCAGCGCAACGCGCCGCGCCATCAGAAGAACGGCTTGATTAGCAGATCCCACATAAAACCAACCGACGTTTTAATGCATCTGGGCAACTTTCACCACCACCGCCACGGTGGTGGAAAACGAGATTCGTCGACCCCAGCTGCTGCAACGACAGCCGTCGACGCGCAGCAGCTGCAGCGGGATGGCGGCGTCGTCGTCGTCGCGCCCATAGCGCCGCCGAGCGACAAAGCGCGCGACGGCAACGAAAAATCTAATGACGAAATCGCAGAAGCAGTGGTTGTTGGCGAGGCATCGCAAATCACATTTAGCCCACCGGACGGCAGCAGTGGCGGTGGCGCCGCCGCAACAACATCCTGCAGGCACGACGACGACGGCGACGCGGTGTAGTAGTAGTAACTCACCTTGCCGTACATGGTCTTGAACGCCTCCGCGATCTCCAGGCGCTGGACGATGGAGCGCCGCCCCAGGACGTCCGTGATGGCCTTCTCGTCCGTGCCGAAGCCCTTCATGGCGGCGCGGAGCGTCTCGGCGTCGGCCTGGGCGTCGAAGGGGTCGGCCGGGTACACGGTGGGGGTGCACTGCAAGGAGGGAGGGAAGAACAGTGGCGTCAGTCACGCCGTCACGCGTGTGGTGGTGGTGGCTTCGCTATAATGAATGACGTGACTATGTCCCCCACCAATACGTCATCGGTGACGGTGACTCATTTGACTCGCAGGCGAGTATGACGACGGCGCGGGACTACACACACCATTTGGTTAGTAGTACAGTCGCGACGGTAGTGCGAGCCTCTGACCCAGTATGTGAGTCAGCCGGCGCGTTCGCGGGGTGACCATTCAACGGCCTTGATAGAGATTCCCCAAATTATTTGGACTCTCGAAGTCGCCCACCCGGCCCGTTCCCCCGCGTGTCTTGTTTGGGTAGCAGGGAGTAGTAGTAGTAGTACCTCCGCCGCCACCCCCACGCCAAACGTTCGATAATGTTTGGCCTCCTGAAGCCCGTAGTAGACCCTGTAAAAGGTTTTCCGAAGGGGCAATAACTCCCTTTTGATGTGTACACATGATTCCCGAAATTCTTGATTCCCAGTGATTCCCATCCGCCTATTTTTAGTCCTCAGGTTTTCTACTGTTAGAAAACGCTTATTTTCACTAATTTGTACCAGTTCCACTAGTTTACCGCTTAGTTTAACGGATTTGTTGATTTTGATCAATTTTTATCCTGGTGATTCCCCGTCAGGTGTATACATGATTCCCGGAGTTCTTGCCCCCCTCGGTGTTTTCGTTTCTGGGGGAAGGCCACTGCGGGCGCTAAAAGGGCGGCGCCGGCCAACGCCCATGTTCGTGTTCGTGGTGCAGCAGAGGGTCCCGAGGGCCGCACAGGGCCGCGTGCAGGGCCAGCCCTGTCGCTCGATAGGGGACCCCCACAGGGCCCCCCAGGCCTCCCCCGAGGAGGGCCCCCCCCCAAGGCCGGCACGGCGCCAGAAGGGCCACACGGCAAACTTTGGGGAGGACGCCGCGAGCACCCGGCGCGCGCGGTGACGCCGTGTCGGCGTCGGCACTTGGACCGAGTAGACAGAGACGGGCAAACAACGAGATAGCGTTCGTTAGCAAGACGCGGTACTGCTACTACTACTACCTCGCGAACGAAGCGGAAGTGACAAACCGCCGAGCGCTTTTTCGAGAATTAATCCGTTGCTTCCTGGCGCAGCGCAGCAAACTTACCTGGGTGGGGTAGTAGGCGCTCATGGTCACGGCTGGGATGTCCTGGACGGGAAGTGCCTGCAAAACGGAGAAGCAGAAGGTGTCAAGTCCAGTCACCGACACTAGGGGGTAACTACTACTTCTTGCTGGCGCTGCTGGTGGGACTGAACTAGTAGCCGGACTGTGGGAGACTAGCCGGGCAGGCCGACTCCAGAGGGGCCTAAACCGAAACAGGGGGGCCGCGCCGCGGCACAAGAGAGGGGGGCGCATGGAGGCGGACGGGCAGAAAGACGGGAGAGAAGGGGCAGAGGAGGAGAGAATTCCATTCACCTGAAGTCATCGTCCGTCCCATCCCACCAGGACAGGGGCGCAAAGCAAGAGACCACGAGGAGCAGCAAAGCAGCAAACGAGAGAACAACGCGGAGAGTCAAAAGAGGAAGAGAGAGGGAGAGAGGACGCCAGAGGTGGGGGAAGCAGAAGAGTCATGAGAAGGGGCGGGG
>NW_026271773.1:0-1963 GCF_000697945.3 Frankliniella occidentalis | reverse complement strand
GGGCCGGGCGTGCTCCACCCCGCACGTTATGTATCTGCGGTTTCGTCCACCCCTGCCTGCCCGCGCGCGCGCCCCTCCGGCCGCTCCGCCCCCGCAGCGCGCCGAGCCGCCCACCCTAGCCTTCTTCATCCCCCAACCCCTCCCTGGAGTGTGCCGCCTATTACGGGCAAGCTATCCCTCGGGACCGTCCCCCGTGCCCGTGTCGCCACTCCATCCGGGCAACGAGAGAGAAAGAGAGAATAGGAGAGTGAGAGAAAGAGCAAGGGAGAGAGAGTGTGTGAGAGAGAAAATGAGACGGAGAGAGGGAGAGAGGGCGAGAGATAGTGAAAGATCGAGAGGGTGTGAGTAAGGTAGCCGTGCACTCAGTCGTGATTTCCCTGCTGCCTCGCTCTCCCCAGCACCAGCACCGACCAGCACCCCCAGCAGCATCCCCTCCCATGACTCCGTCGTCGGGTCCCCTTGCTCTCCGCGCCGCGCCACGCCGCGACGCACCGGAATTCATTTTTAGCCCCGGCTTCTCCAAACAGGCGGTCAGGAATAACTTTTAAAGCCCTGCAGCAGCAGGCAGCACGCGCGCCCCTTGGCACCGGGCGGCAAAGGGAGCGGCAGAGAGAGAGATAAGGCCCGGCGAGGAGTCGAACACGCGCGCGCGCCCCGCCGTGAAGCAGCGCGAGTGCGTCTTGAGGGGAATCACTACATCGTGAGGGGAATGAAGGCGTAATAACGTCTGGCTTTTCCACGCTCCTGCAGCTCGGCACCACACTGGTCTGCTGCTGACTCGGCCACAATGCGTTGCCATATCGGCGAAACACACACACACATACGCACACACAAATGCGCGCGGGCGCGCGCGCGCGCACACACACACACACACTGTGGGCTCAGCAAGCAGCGACTAAAGTGGAAAGCGGAGGTTACATTCACAGCGCAGCAACCTTCCCCGCCTTGGGCGCGCTTTTGTTTCCCGCGACATCAGCGAAAACTCGTCGTCGTCGTCGGCAAAAGAGCGCGACGCCGTGCGACTGACACCCTAATCCAGAAGGCGAGAGAGGATCTGGTCTGACGCAGCCCCGAGGGAGGGTGAGGAGGGAGGGAGGCAGGAGGACAAGGGGTTGGCCGAGGCCGCGAGCCACCGCGAGGGAGCGATCGAGGGGGTAAGAAAGCGAGAGCAGGAGAGAGAGAGAGCGAGAGAGAATCGAAACGCATTTCACTGCTGTTGCAAAGGTCGCGGTGGTGAAGCAATTCGCTCGCAACGAAACTGCGCGACACACCCGGGCGGCTAGAGCACATACAAATTGCACGACACATTCGGTTCGCACGCATGCACGCGAGCACGCACGCACGAACCACCGCTTTCCCCTTTCCCGCTCCCCGGCGATACTGCAAATATTATTGACATCCACGCAATGCTACGGATGGAAGAGCGTTTGCCCGTGCCAAGGATTTGCGGTGGAGGGAGAAGGGGGTGGGGAGGGCGCGAGAAAAGGGAGAGAGAGAGAGAGAGAGAGAGAGAGAGAGAGAGAGAGTACCTTTCGCACAGTCATTACAATTTACTTCACGAAAAATATAGTCGGAGTGTTCGTAGAGCACACAGCGCGAGCAGGAGGGCGAGGCTGGCCGCGGGGCTCTATGATTGATGGGCGTTTTAGAGTCATTGGCCTGTGCGCCTTTGGCCAGTGCCCTCCTCCTCCTAATGGGGCCCTCGGCGCAGCGCGCGGCCCTCGCGGCCCCCGCGCGGCCAAAAGGATTACAGTATAGCGCTGCCAACGCCACGCTTTTGTCCGCCCCGCCCGCCTCGCGGCCGACGACAGCACGACTCGGCAGCGCAGCCGATCCCCGCCTTCACGCGCCGAGAACCAAGAGGAGCAATCCGTCAAACTCTCCTGCTCGGGCAGAGAAGAGGGGCCCGACGACCGGACGATAAAATATTCAGGGCGGCGAGCCGGCGGGGTAAGGGCGGGGT
>NW_026271772.1:0-2184 GCF_000697945.3 Frankliniella occidentalis | reverse complement strand
GAAGACTTCTCTCTCTCATCACTTTACGAGCGAACTCTCCGTCGAGCTTTGTGGACAAGTCAAGACCAACCAGGTTAGTTGCGACGAGAAGCTTAGTTAGGCTAGGCTTGGCTAGGCTAGGTTGTCGGCTGTCCAACATGAACATGTCTGCCGTCAGACCCACGATCTTTTTAGAATTTGCGGTGTTCTCAGTTTTGTCTGCCCTGCTATTTCTTTTATTTATTCGTAACCAGTCATGTTCGTTTTCACGTCCTGTTGTAGCCACCATTTCATCATGGTACTGGTCGTGGTTGTCAAGGAAGGAGACGGGAAGAAGTTTATATCTGGAACATCTGTCCTAGAGATTATCTTGAAGGCGAAAGAGAGCTTCGGTATGACAGATGAGTGCCCCACGTCGGATTTTAAGGTTAGCTGCAACCTTAGGTTAAGAAATTTCTGAATGCTTGAAGTGCTACATGGCTTGGATCATATATGCTAGGTTAGGTTCTCGGCTGAACACATGTTTTGACAAAGGTTATGTTTTGTTCCAGCTATGTGTGACTTCAGGAGAGGCAAGTGGCCTAGAAGTTGAGGATGATGACACTTTTAATGAATTGGTTAAATCACGTAAACCAGAGTTGTTGTCACTTGAGTTCCTTTCTAAAGACAAGAGCTGTTCTGGTATGTATGATTTCATTGGTTACTTCCCTATTGTCTCTAATTATCCACTCATTTGTTAATCAGCCTACTACATATAATGCTCTTTTTGTTTAATAGGTGTTGTCTATCAGAGGAGAGCTGATCGTGAGGAACCGTCTAGAGTTGTCACACCTCAGACTCCAAACTTCTCGAGGTGCCCTCCACTTCCTATGGGCCCGCTCCTTGACGATGTCAAACCAATCTTGGAAGATCTAAAGAAGACGCCTGAGCCCCGGAACATTCTTCTGATTAAAAGAAGAGGAGTTAGAGATGTGTCTAAGTATTGCTCAAGTTTTATTTGGAAGAATGTGAGGGACTATACTTATTCAACATGTCAGTCATACATTTCTGCTTTGTTTGACTATGACAATGGCCTGTTGAAACCTTTGTTTTCTCGGAACTTTGCTGGAATTTTGCAAGATGATGGCTATTCTACTCTAGTAACATCTGTGTACAATGCACTTTCTCATCTCAAGTGCAAAGCAAGGCTTGAGGCTGGGGAGACACCTCGCAAGAGGCGTCCTCAACAGCGAAGTGTTAACAGGCTTCATGAAGAGGCAGTGGATGATGTTGAAGGACCTGAGCCTAAACGCCCTAAGTATGATGATTATGGTTGTGTTAGGTATAATCCTCCTCTAAGGGTTGGGGAAACGCCTGCCTCGCAGGAGGAGAAGCGCCAAGCTCTGCTGCGGCTTTATGATGAAGCTGAAAATCCCAGTGAAATACAGCTTGAATTAGCTAAGGAGTCATATGAATCGCAGAGAAGTGAAATTGTTTCATCTAGCATTCTTAATCTGAAGAATGTTCTGCAGCGTTGGCCGCATCTTAAGAAGTATAAATGCCTGCTTGATCATTCAGATTGCCTCCTTGACAGGGACTGTTTAAATGTATTCATGTCAGCATTGGGCAAGCATTCCAAAAATATTGTAAATTATCTAGAGAGGTTTTGGGAAACTTCAAACAAAGTCCCAAGGCAGGTGGAGGAAATTATTAATCAGATTTATGAAATTCAAGAGTCAGAAAGGAGTCATGCAATATTTTCTGTAGCCCTTGTACCATTATTATTGCACTACTTCAAAGAAGATTCTGATGTGTTTTACCAACTTCTGAAGGTAGTTCTAGCTTTATTTTCACTTTGCTCAGTGATGTTGTGGTTGTGTCTTGGTGTTAATCTCGCCCTATGCCCTGTTTTCAGTTTGATGCTACTGATGAGGAGGTGTTGGCAGCAGCTTCAAAGGCCAACCTCAACCCCACCATCATTGTTAAAGGTAAGATCTGAGCAGCCGTAATTAAAAATGTACTCTTTCTATTACATCAGGTATTGGTATTTATTGGTATCAATTTCTAATCCACTTTTTTCTCTTTCATAGGCACTTCATTGTATCAGGCAGAGAAGTTTTATGTAGTGCTGCTAAATTCAATTATGATAGAAGTATCAGACTTTTTGGAAGCTACTCTTTTGTCATTTCTGTGCTTCTATGTCTTTGGTGTTAAATATCCCAAGCA
>NW_026271771.1:0-2626 GCF_000697945.3 Frankliniella occidentalis | reverse complement strand
CCCCCCCCTCTCAGCCTTGTGTGCGAGTGCGTACGAAAAGAGTCTCGTGGTGCTGTTTAAATTATGCTAATATGGTGCAGAGCGCCGGTCCTTAAAGGCATGAGTCCAAAAAAGAGGTGCCAATGGATACCGCTGGGGAGAGAGAGAGAGAGAGAGAGAGAAGGGAAGGAAAGCAGTTCAATACCTTTGCGTTTCGTCGGTGGGCTAACAGGCGCTAGCGCGGCGTGCCCGCGTCCCGGCAGCGCGGCCAGAGAGTTATGGTGTCCCTGCTAAAGTCGAACAGCTAGATGCGGGCCGAGATGAGAAGGCGCGGGCTCCGCTCTTGGGGCGGCCGTGGGGCGGCCGTGGGGCGGCCGTGGGGTGGCACGCAGCGCCTGGGCCGGGAGGCGACAAAGAGGAGGCAAAAGGGACAACAAGAGCCACCTGCAGGCAGCAGTGGCAGGCCTGGCAATTAGCATACGGTGCCCAGTCTCATTATGGGACGGCCCTTGTGTGTGTCCGCTTGTCGGGGAGGCTGCCGGAGGCTGCAGCCGGGTCCAGGCGGGAGCCGGGAGGTGCGCGGCGCGGCGCGCCGAGAGTGTAGAACAGCATAGTGTGGCAGAACGAACATCGCGTGCGACTTTCCTCGAAATGCCGCCCCGCCGCGGCGCTGGAGATTTCTAATCAGGGTCTGTTTAGGTTTCTGCGATTAAGTTTATGGCCCCGCTGTGCCGGAGTGCGCGCGCCCGCGCGGGTTTGCGCCCGATAGGCTTTACTGCTTCTACAGGCTTCTCCCCTAGTTGCACTCGATAGGCTGCTTATGGTTTGTGCAAGCTTCTCCCGTAGCTAGTACCCGATAGGCTTATGGCGTCTGTTGTCTTCTCTCCCAGGTTGCACCCAATAGGCTTACTGCTTCTTCAGGCTTCTCTCTTGGGTTGCCTCGGTGCCACGCTGACGCGCGGACCCTTTTGAGCCGAGAGTCCTTCCCCGCACCGCGTCCTTGGTCCGCGACTGTTCGTGGCTCCATGAATTAGTCATCGGCTTTCGTCGCCGCGTTCGTTTGCCGCGCTGCTCCGCGACAGGCCCGACGACAGGCGGCTGACCGAGGGGCGGGCCGCGGGGCGGGCGGCTCTGGGCTGCGAATCGTTTAACCTTGATTATCCATGCGCTGCGTTAGGGCTGCTGCTGCGCAGTGAGCCGGGCACGGACGAACAACACCCTACAGAGTGTGGACACGTCAGCGTTCTATCCATTAGTTTTTCTCGTTCGTTACCTGGAGGGTATAGTCGTGTCGCCAGCAGAATGCTGTGTGTGTTACACGCACTTGGCAGAATGTACACGCCGTCCGTCTGTAGAGCCGTGCATGCCGCGGGCGGGACCGTGAGGTGGTTTGTCCTATTCCGTAAAGATGACGCCTTTTTCTGTCCCCGCGGCCGCGCCGGCGCGACACGACGTGTGGCGTTTTTGTTCCCGCGCCGCGTCCAGCAGGCGGGTTATAAAGTTAGGCCCCTTAGTCCTAGAATGGTGTGTGTGTGCGTGTGTGCGCGCGTGTGTGTGTCGGGGTGCGCAACGCATTCCATACGCCAGATTTATCCTTTCATTTTGGACCGCTCGGGCGTGACTCTGCGGTAGCCAGCAGCAGCCCCGCGCCACAACAAATAAAGGGCGGAGCGGGGAAACTCGTTTTAATTTATTATTCCATTCTTCATTCCCTTTTCGTTAATTCCACTTGTCCTCTCTGTTTCCGAGGGTTCAATAAATTGCGGGCGCGGCGAAGCGAGGCGGTGCGGCGGCCCTGCGGGTCCTCTGCAGCCGAGGGGACCCGACCTTCTGCTGTTTATTTGCCATAAATTAGCGAGGCCCTTTTAATCTTTTGCCGAATGTACATCATGCTTTGTCGTTTGCCCCTGACCCCCGTGCGCCCAATTGGAATAAACGATGAATTTGGCGCTCCTTAGGGCGTTCCGATGTCATCCCGTCCTGCAGACGGCCACGGCCAGTATAGGGTTGGACTCGGGGGGTATCCTCACCCAGAAAACCCAGTTCTTGAACCAAGTACATGTACTATAAAAAACAAGAACCTGCAATTTTTAGTCAGCATTGTACTCGATTCAAGAATAGCTACCTCTAGGATCCAGTGCAATGCTGCCTTAAAATCACATGTTCTTGGTTTTTCTAGTACATGTACTTGGTTCAAGAACTGGGTTTTCTGGGTGCTGGAGCGCGGGACTGACGCGCGGCTGAGCTGAACGAACGCCCCTTGATGAACTGGTGTGTTGGTGAGGGGAGGGGCTCTGCCATTGACGAGTCATTGGATTCGTCGGGATGGAGGCGGATGGAGTAGATGGAAGGATGGATACGCAACCTAGGTTAGGAGCTCCTAATCAACTTTGGAACAGTTTCCTAGTTGTAAGCAGAACAATTTTGCATTAAACTGTCATGCAGTCGTTCTGCAGTGAACTCCTTGTCGTGGATGTATGAAACCTTATGTGTATACAGCAATCAGTTGAGTTTTGCAGTTGTAAGCAGGCGCGGTTTTAAGTCCGTTTGACGGAGGGGGCGATTTGCTGTGGGTTGCCTACTTTCAGAGGTTTTGTCGGACAAATTGCCTACCCACCCCAGGGGGGCGATTAGGGCCGACGGGGGG
>NW_026271770.1:0-1399 GCF_000697945.3 Frankliniella occidentalis | reverse complement strand
AGCGCGACCCTCCGCGAACCGATAGCGTACCGAAAGCGTACCAAAAGCAAACAAATCTTTTTGCGTCGGGTACGCGAAATCCACGCATCAGACGGTCGGTCCAAGCAATATTTTCCCTGGGTGTGGGTCAATGGAGCTGGGTGTGGCTCGTTCCGAAGTTCCGGGCCGCTGCTACTTCCCCCTCCTCTCTGCCCCAACCGGTGACCGGTGGAAAAAGAGGGGGGGGGGGGGGCAACAACGCGCCACACCACGCCACCGCTGCGCACAAGACGGCAGGCGGGACTGATGAAGCTACTTGAGCTGTGTGAAAAACTGAGGGGGGAGCTTTGGGCCTGGTCGAGGGGACTATCTATTTCTTACCTCTGGAGGCTAACTATCTGTTTTTGTTTGTTTTTACAGGTACGAGCCTGAAAAGGCTGCCAGTGGGCATGTTACTTGTGGCTTCTGGGGAGTGATCTCCGGCAAAACAGGAGCTATCGCCATATCCGAGATCCTGCCCCGGATGGACTGCTGGGGCTACATCCTGTATCCTGACAAAAACTGTGCTCTTCTCAGTCAGACTTCATCGCCCTGGCGGCAACATCGTATTCACGCAGGATAATGCGGGAATACCACGATGAACTTCCTGGACACCGAGGTTGTGGAGGTCATTTATTGGCAATCACACTCCCATGAACTGAACCCAAAACAACATGTCTGGGCCATGATGGAGAAGGAGTGGGACAGCAGGAACGAGGCAACAAGGCAACATGACAAGCACTAGCTGCGCACATCTTTGAGGCCTGGCAGACGTTTGTAAACCGCCCTCTGATCATCAGGAATTTGGTGGAGTCCATGCCACGACGGTTAACAGCCGTCGTCGCGGCAAACAGCGGACACACTAAATACTACTCATTCTTGTTTTTCTGTTGATTTTTGTTTTTGTTTTCCTGTTTTCTTTTTTGTCCGAAAGTTTGGATACTTTTAGCACTGCTTGCTTGTGTAAGTGCTACATGAGTTTACGAAACTTATATTCGTTATGTTTTTTAGCCCGCCCTTCTGCTTTTAAAAAAGCATTATTAGCCCGCCCTTCTGCTTTTAAAAAAGCATTAAAGCGGGCTTATGCAACCGCTCTCGTGTCTGTCTGTCTGTCTGTCTGTCTGTCTGTCCGTCGTCCGTGTAAGAGGAAGGAGATAAGCTAGAGGTCTACAAATTTCAGGGTATCTTAGGGGTCACTTCTGGACAACGAAACGCCTGGTGCAAATCCTGGCAACCACCCCTAGGGGGGTGAAAGGGGGTAACAAAGAAATACGGGTTGGACAAAAAAGTAGGAAAAAAAATATTTTTTTATGGTCTTCTAAGGGGTAACTCGTGAAAGTAGAGCCCTATGGGCGAAAATGTTGTCCGTTTGACTCTTGCA
>NW_026271769.1:0-943 GCF_000697945.3 Frankliniella occidentalis | reverse complement strand
CTCGCACTGTCAAAAATATCTTTGTTCATTGTTTTTAACTTGTAGTACTTCTTGAGATATAAGATGAACAAACGACGTTTCAAATTTATGATTGGTATCAGCCATTTTTCCCCGTCATGTCGCCCGTCGTAGAATATGACTGTGAAACGTGCCAGAATACAGGGTGGCCCATCGGCGCCGTCCTCTCTGCTGGCTATACTGTACCGGGATGCAGGCTTGTCGGCCGGCTTGCCTATCGTCGCTCACCAAGGCGCCTCGGCCATCCGGTCCCGTGAGAAAATGCAAACTCGATGCACGCCTGCATCCATAATCAGAAAAATAACGGCGTCAGATTTTAGTATGCGCCCTGTACTGTCGTTGCTTTTTAATTTAAAATTGCAACATTTCCCACAAATTTTGGAGTAATACATATACAACTATTTTTCGCATAGTGCCATCCTGCCGCACCCTGCACCACGAAACGCCGTCGTGCCACAACGCGCTCGATCCGAGTGAAACTAAGTCACGTCACTGCGAGTTTAAGACGTCGGCAGTGGTACATGCAGGACACAACTCTGGACAGAAAAACTAAAAGAAGTCTTGGCGCTGGTGCTCTGTGAGCAGCGCGTCTGCAGGCCAGAGTGACCGGAAGTGGAGGAGCCCCGCTACTTCGGGCCGAGCTGTTACTAGTCCCTGGGCTCGGTGTCACGGATGAAGGACCCCGCACTGCTCAATTGGGGTTGAGTCCAATGTAATGCCGCGGTAATCCTGGAGCGGTGACGACTGGCCGTCAATGCGGGAGAGGTCACACACTGGCGCGCCTGACCTCGGCGAGCTACTGCCGCACCGCCGCCGCCACCGCGCCGCGCCACTGTCAGGCTGATGAGAAGCCCCCACAAATCACTGCATTAGCGACACCAACGCGTCGAGACAGCGAGGGGGGCGGGGCGGGGTGAGAGGGGGG
>NW_026271768.1:0-3837 GCF_000697945.3 Frankliniella occidentalis | reverse complement strand
AGAGAGAGAGAGAGAGAGAGAGAGAGAGAGAGAGAAGCGCCACACATTCACAACGTCGCCCCTCCGCACCTCCTCCTCCTCCGGTGTCTTTTTCAGCGCCTTCTATTCTTCCGAGACTTCCTTTCCGTTACCTGAATTACGACGCTGGTGCCCCCCCCCCTCCCCTATACTCCCCCGCGGTGGCAGCAGCGCTTCTGTCTCCATTATTCATACGAAGAATGACATTCAAATGCACAGCGCAGTGCTCACCGGCGCCTCGCGCACGCGCACGCGCACGCCTCCGCCGCACACCGCTGCCCGGGGCGGGAGGGGCGCGAATGACGCGGCTGGCCCGGCCCCAAAGCCACCTCTAGAGTCTATCCCGCTGTTCTGAATTGCCCAATACCGACCAACCGCCTATCCACCCACCCCACAACCACCTGACCCACCTTCAACTAGACGCTTATTGGCGTGGTTATCCGGGAGTTGGGTATACTTTTCTTGTTGTCACGCTAATTTTTGGTCTATATTACATTGTTTATTCCAAGTAAAGTAAATGTCTTTGCAAGTAAATGGTTTAATAGAATGGGACATTGACACATTTTACACAAGGAAGGGGGCTCAGATCGGAGTTGTCTTACTGGTTAGTACAAATGTAACAAAAACTTATGTTAACTTACGTAAACCTAAATTCTAAGAACTTCTTTCTTGGTGGATAAGCATTTTCTGGGTGTTAAAGACACGGATGGCGGCCCACCACCGGCACACTCAACCATTTAACCAGAGACTCCACCCAGCTGGATATTATAATCACAAAGAAGCCCACTATCTTTACAGGCAGAGGTGCCTGCAGGTGGAGATCGGCGGAGGGCCGGTCGCGTCGCCACCGCGTGGCCACCTGCTGGTGGTCGCCGTCAGCCGCCTGCTGGTCCCAGGCGGTGGTGGACGCGGCCATCCCTATCTTGCGCCAACGCTCCTCGTCGATGAAGATCTCGAACTCGAAGTCGCTGTTGCTTCGGTCTTGATCGCAGGCGAAATGCACTACACTCATTGTTGGAAGTGCTCCTGCTTCCCGGAACCCTGGCACGATCTCACCCACCGTGAGTCCAGGGAGGATATCGTCAATGTCGGCCATCTCATGCTCAACCACCATCGACTCCGTCTCCGCCACTAGAAGCTCGTCCATAACCTTATGCACCCAGATGCACGCGCACGGGGCCCTCGTACAAGCACTGCACACTTTCCTTTTCCCTAGAACATCATCGAGAAGCTCGGATACAGAAGGTCGCCAGGAGTTTGCCCCAACTGCATACTCGTTGACAGTCCGACAGTCGAGGATGTGCACTTTGCTTCCAGAACGGACGCCGTATTCCCACAATGTTCGCTCGTTCGCTAGCAGCTTGCCGTCGTGTCCGAGTTTCACTTTTTCAACGTCTCCAGAGAAAAGGACCTTCTCAATAATCACCCGTTTGAGCTCCTCTACAGTGTCGGAGGGCGCGCACGAGACAACGTATTCATCGCTACACTCCGCGAAAGGGGAGAATCGGAGGCCGAGATGGTAATACACTGAAGAGACGCGGAGGTCTAGCTTGTCGCACTTCTCGTGCGTCAGCACAGAGCTCGCGTCCACGCCAGCCCGCCTCAGGGAGACCTCGGGCTCGAGCACCACTCCCCCTAGCCGTAGCTGATAGAATCGGCCCTCAAACGGGTGCAGGTCGAGCACTTTTTTGAGCACGTCGGTTACTCGGTCATCCAGGCTGGTCCACACGAGCAAGCACCCAGCATCAGTCCTAGAACGGTTTGAACAAAATGTTTTGGGTTTGGTAGGCTCACCCAACCCTCCTGCAAAGCGTAAACCCGCAAGCCGTAAATGAACGTTTCCGAAACGCACACACGTCCTCACCTGACTGGTACTTGGATGTCGCCGCGATGACGGAGGACAAGTTCCGCGCATCCTCGCGAAGGGAGGCCACTCTCAGCCAGAGGAGCATGCTCGTCTACTAGTCGGCCCTCGTCTAGATACAGGCCGAAGAGATGATAACGCCGTAAAACAACGCCTCGCTGGCGCTGGGAAAACAAAACCACAAGAACAACACTATTCGTTTCTGTGCGATACTGGAACCTTTTAAAACGGCCGGAGCTGGAGACAAAACATATCACACCCTCTCACCTGCCTATGAGGACTGAGTAACAACTCCAATTCCTGGTGCATAGAAGTGCCAGAGCTGTTAATGTATTCACTACATGTTCCACAACCTAGTCAGATAAAGTCAAAGTCCCCTCACCCTGCGGTCTTTGGAGACCTTCAGCTTGGCCTTGATCCTACGCCTGACCTCCTGGCCGCGGTCGCTGGGGTCGGCGCGCACAGTCACGACCACTGGGTCCCTCTCGGCCGGCCCGGACAGCCGCACCGTCACCGTCAACTCGACGCAGCCGCGCTCCGCCACCGTCAGCGTGGACAGGCAGGCCACGCCGAGGTCCTGCAGCGTCCGGGACTTCTCCATCGGGGCGCCGTCCTGCTGCAGCTCGTACAGCCACTCGGGGTGGTTGAGGCGCAGACGGCGGCGCACCCGACGCCACACGCTGGCCACCGTGTCGGACGACTTGGCCTCGAGGAAGAAGGGTCGGCCCTGGCGGAAGTAGTTTCGGTGGAGGTGAACGCAGGCGTACAGAGAAAAGCCGGATCACACTTCGGGGCGCTTCATCTGCAACGTACATGATTGCGTGACTGTTCGACGAGCTGTACGTAGAACCACAGGTTGGGGCCAGAACGGTGCTGCTCGGTGCAGACGTACGCCCTGGGGAACAGGCGGCCAATATTGGGGAACAGCTTGGCCACCTTGGCGCCCTTCACAGGAATCCTGCCACCGGAGCCTCTGACAGTCTGTAGCTCGAACGGAATACCAAAGCTCTCTTCCACCTTATACTGTAAAAAATATCGTATGATTATTTTCCTTTCCGCTGTCTTGCAGCGTATCAGAGCACGCACCGCAGCCAGTGGGCCACCCACGACAAGTCCATCAGACGGCAACAGAACGACTAAGTTCCGGGTGTAACTGTGAATACGTGCAGCAATGTTGCGGGTTTGCCTACTCTTTCCACCCGTAAGGGGCCATGGCCCCTGAGGCCATATTGAGTATGCAATCCCGCAACACTGCTGCTTATTCACAGTTACATCCGGTACATTCCCGTCGGGGTGAAAAGGCTCTTGACATGCATGGCGCTCTGCCGCACCTTTAGAATGTCGAGGGGGTCGGAGGGGTCGTGCTCGATGATCTTGCACCCGTCCGGGGTGGTGACCGCCAGCGGTACCTGGCCCTCCAGGAAGAGGCCGTGGCCCCAGGTCGCCGCCGCCAGGTCGTCGGCCGGCTCGTCCTCGTCCGGCACGCGCGGCGTCGCGTCCAGGTGCCATCGGGTGCGCACTACGGCGTCGTCGGCGTCCTTCTCCAGGACGCGCTGGTCGAGGTGGTCCCTCAGCGGCCGGAGGTACATGGTGCGGCCCGTGCTCTCGTCCTGCGTCACGTCGTATCTGCGCAACGTCACCCGCGGCCACAATGACAAGACGAAGGACAACAAAAGACTTGAAATTTTAGATTGTAACAAAAAGAGATGAACGCGGGGTGGGAGGACGACAGGCGAGGGGTAGGCCCCCTAGGTATTCCATGTACACACTCAAAATTAAAAAAAATTAATTCAGGCATTCCAATAGCATTCCACCAGAACTTTTCCAGATATTCCAAAATTATTCCAGGTATTCCAAAAGTATTCCAGATATTCCACAAATATTCCAGATATTCCACAAATATTCCAGATATTCCACAAATATTCCAGATATTCCACAAATATTCCAGATATTCC
>NW_026271767.1:0-1931 GCF_000697945.3 Frankliniella occidentalis | reverse complement strand
CGCCACGCCCCGCCACGCCCCGCCACGCCCCGCCCCGCCACACCCCGCCACGCCCGGCCACGCCCCACCTTGAGGGCTTTTGCCTCGTTCAGGCGTCTGAAGGGTTGGGCATAGGGTTGCAGGCGTAGAGAGGAGAGCGGGGGGGAGGGGAAGCACAGCCAACCACGCACTCTTCATAAGGGCCACTAGTAGGCAGCACCACTGTCGCCTCGCCTGCGCGCTACCTTTGTTGCACACTTGCAAAGTGTTCGGCAGTCGAACGCACTTGCGCGAGTGGCGGTGGTGTGCCCCCTACACCCCCCAGCCCAGCCGCCGGAGAGCCACGCCACTGACCTGACACTAATGAGATCCGGCCCGTCTCTCGAAGCGTCAAAAGTTTTTGGCAGAGGGAAAGACGGATTATCTCTTGTGGGTCCGAACAAAACCCGCCATACCGGGTCTGGATGGGGTTTCTTGCCCGTTGGCAGCAGGAAGCTGGAGATGTACGCATGTTTCAGTGTGGCACCGGCACCGCAAAACTTATCAGCAGCACTTCTGGCGCCCCAGTCGCTTGGATGACGAACTGAAAGTACACCTGCTAAACACTGGTAAGTGTGCAGCATGCAACTTGAATAACTGCAAGTGTTCAACTCCGTGGTAGTACACTTGCAAGGGTGCCATTCGGTAGGTGTGCACTAGTAAGTGCACTCCTCTGTTGAGCTCTTCGTTCACAGCGTTCAATCTGGACAGGAGGTGCACACTTGCAAATGAACACCAACCGAGTTGATCACTAGCAAGTGCACGGAGTTGCATTTAACTCACAGTTGCACACTTACAAGTGTTAATTAACACAGTTGCACACACATAGTTTATCAGTGTTTTCTTTGCCAGCAGTTTTGATATACACCTCTTTGATATGATGAATTTTGGCATTATTTTAGAGACTGCCAAATGCTAATTCTGACAATCGAAAGGCACTGCTAGTATTTTGGCATGTTTGAGCGGCCACGACATTTAGAGTGAGATACCCCCTCCTCCTCACTTCCCGTTCTCCCTCTGAGTGACGTGTCGTAGGCGTATATTGGCGTGACGTGGAGGGGGAAAGCTGCTCCAGCAACACGTACACCGTCGCGCGTAGGCACAAAGCCCTGGGGACTTCCCCGGGCTAAAAGGGAGAGGGAAAAGGGGGGAGGGAGCTAGTAGAGAGCTACAGGCGTGGCCGGGCGGAGCTGAGGCCCCTACCCCTCTAAAGTTACCCGCCGCACAGCCTCCTAGATAACGAACGTTTCGAATCCACAAGTCTGCATCGGCATTATTCAAATGAGGCAATCCTCGACCCTCCTCCTGAACCTCCGCACCACCCGCCTCGCAACCCCGCCCACTGCCCGACGTCTCCTTCTTTCGTCTTATTCCTTATATCTTCGTTTCTCTCTCTCTCTCTCTCTCTCTCTCTTTTTCTTTCTCTTTTCTCTCTCTGCCTTGCTATATCTCATCCGACTTAGCTGGCCTTCAGTCTCGTTCCCTTTATCGCTTCCGTTTTTCTGCTGCTGCAGTCTGATCGGGTCTCTGCCAGTGCGGACAGATCCGGAGATGATCTGGCTGATCTGGCCACGAAAAATAGAAAACATCCAAACGGAGCATTTTTAGTATTTGCTTTACTATATTAATGCAAAAATTACAAGTATATTCTGCTCATAATGCGTGTTCGATTGAGGCGGCGTGTGCATGTGAGCTTGAATCGTAGTGAATGTGTGTGCCAATGTATGGCAGCGGGGGAGAGTGAGGTAGAGCGGGGGGAGATCAGAACACGAGGCGGCAAATGCGGAGCGGGGGCGCAATGGCGTATTACGCTTAGCGAAATATTTCAGGCTAGAGACTGGGTCTAGAGCTGGCACGGAGGGGTGGGGAGGGCAAACAGACAGGCAATGTGTCACAGCGCCCCCTCCCCCCCC
>NW_026271766.1:0-2240 GCF_000697945.3 Frankliniella occidentalis | reverse complement strand
GGCGTGGTGGGGCGGGGAGCGACGCAGCATTTGACTTTGTAATTTGACGCCACGGGAACGGTGGCAAACAAATAACGTGAGAGGAACAGGGAGGAAAGTCGAGAGAGGGGTGGGCAGAGAGAGAGAAAGGGAGGGCAAGAGAGAGAGAGAGAGAGATTAAGCAGGAGGTAGAAGGAGGCTGGAAAGGGTGGCTGATGGTCTGCCCAAGCCCTTTCAGTGAAACTCTCTCTCTCAAAAGCAGCGCTCTCCGCAAATGAGAAAGTTGCGGAAATATGTAACCGACTTTGAGTTATTCTGACGCGCGGTATGGTGTCCGTCCGCGTCGTCCTCCTCGTGACCTGCTTGCTCCACCTTGCTGCGGTACTGCGGTGACGGACAGGAGAGAGAGAGAGAGGAGAGAGAGAAAGAGAGCGAGCAAACTACCTGACTCCAGGCATGCAGCGAGCCCCGGGTGTCGTCTCGTCTACTCGCTGCATGCCTATTTCCCCCTTTGGGACCCGCAGAAGAATACCGGCCATAAGTGACGGACAGATCTTCTACGGACAGACGAGCCGTGGTGGACAGCTGCGGACACAGTCATTGGACGTTTCAAACGACGGACTGCTGGAGTTGTGACTGCAGACTGAACTGCGGACGGGTCGTGGTGGTCCGTGTATAGACTGATGTGAACACAATATAGACACGGTGGACTGTTCTGTTTGACAGGGACTGTTCAAGGACAGCCACGGACATTTGCGGACCAACCCCCGGACTGTCCATCGGCTCATCAGGGAAAATATGCGCAAAGCATGTTAATGGAACGCAGTAGGCTGACAATGTTCATAAGATTTTTGAGTGAAAGTGCGTGACCTCACACCTTTGTTTTACCGGTATGCCAATGCCAATGAAGCCACCTCCTCACCCCACACCCATGGCACCCATGGCGTGCCGATAGAGGCATTATCTTTTAATCGGGCCGGGGGGGTCGAGGGTTTGGGGCGGGAGGCTTTAAATTCAATCACGATAATCGAGACTTGAGGAGCTCGTGGCGAATGGAGATGGCGGAGATCACCGCCACTCCGCTCGCGACCACGACCAGGTGCGCCGGCAGCCCTGCCCGCAGACGCAAAGTAGACTCTCCTGGGCTGGGCCCTTCAAACTACTCTCACGAAAGGAACGCGTTCTGCCCGTCCATGTCCGCTTAGCTGGACGTATGGGAAACAGGCCATTTTTCAAAGGCACTCACGCTTTACAATTCCTTTTAGAGACGGCGCTACAAAAATTGTCAAAATTGGGGGGGGGGAGGGGGAGGGAGAAATGCCTATAGTAGTACAGTATCAAGGCTCTCAAGTCTAGGAACACTCTTAGAACGCCCTGTTCCTATGTTTTTTCTATTGTGACGGCGAGCGCTCGCGGGCAGCTGCAACTTTTAATGACCTGCGCCCCCTGTGCCTTAGAGGAAAGGGGAATGGAGGAGGGGGACAGGGGGAGACTCCTGAGCAGAGAAAATGCCGCGCTCCTGGCCGTGAGGGTGTGTGTGTGTCAGGGCTTTACTGGGTGCCACCCGTGCACCGGAAACCCAAGTGTATGAATGTTGAACACTCGCAGGTGTGTGAACGATATTCGTACAAGTAGTGTGCTACATTTACCCAGCCACAAGTGTGCATAGACTCGCGTTTCCAGTGAGGAGCGAGTAGGCAGTGTCGCGACCCCTCCTACATCACATAGGTAGGGCTCTTGGGGGTTTATTCAACCTCAATATAGGTCGTTGACGTGCTCACGACGAGGCGCACTCTGCCGGAAGTAGAGCGTTGCATTTCCGCCGCCGTAGCAGCACCAAGCCTAACAAGGGCTGCGGGTCGGGGGAGAGGGGGGGGGGGGTTAGTTACACGAGATCTCACTCGATTCTCCCATGCTCTGCATTTGTGCCTCAATACCTGCTCTATAGAAGCCTCCACCCCTGCTCTCTCTCTCTCTCTCTCTCTCTCTCTCTCTCTCTCTCTCTCTCTCTCTTCCGCCACACCTCTCCCGCTTCCAATTTCACGGAACGTCTCTGACCTGGTCTCGGTTGCGTCTCGACCTTGGAAGTTAAGTTTGCATTTCTCGCCTCCTAGGCCAGCGCGAGGGGCCGTTGGGTCGTGGCGCGCGCGCTCGCGTACCGGGGGGTGGGCGTGGGCGGAGCGACTCCGTGGCGGTGCTGTTGGCTTAGTCCAGGTGGCCCATAGATTACTTGCGCCCCACCCCACCTTTTCCGCTCCTAC
>NW_026271765.1:0-2709 GCF_000697945.3 Frankliniella occidentalis | reverse complement strand
TCTCTCTCTCTCTCTCTCTCTCTCACGCACACACACTCTCTCTCTCTCTCCCTCTCTGGCGCCACCTATACCTCGACCCCGCCAGACCCGCCCGGTATACGCTGCAAGCATCATGTGAGGGCCAAGGTCTGTTCCGAAAACAAACAAAAGAAGGCGGCCCTCTCAATGCAGCGCAGCACCAGCTTCCTGGCAAAAAATGGTGGTCGGAACGCCGTGGCTTTAGCGCTCTTTTCATCGGAAAGAGATCGTATCACTGCCTTTCCGTCGAATCGTTTGGGTAACAACGCGGGCCAAAGGCTGGGCGGCACCTCTCCGACAGTATTGCTCTGTGAAGGTACTCTGTTGTCTGAGCAATGGGGATAATTGGTTCTGAGAAACGTGCCCCATTTTCCAAAGTCCCTCTTGCCTCTCCCCTCTCTATCTTATATCATAACCCTAATAAAAATCAACAAAAAGAAGTTTGAACCCTCCTCACACTAATGTTGGGACCTTTTTTTCCAGCTAGTAAGGTTAATCTGCGTACCAAAGTAAAGCTAATTCTTCGTTCCCGATTTAGAACGGTTTGTGAAAAATTGATCATTCTTAGGGACACTTTGTTCTCCTAAGTGAAACAAACAAACTTGTGCTGGGGTATGAAAATGCCGCGTGGGACGTATTGACCTAACTTGGCATTATTAGTTCCCAGGTAAAACTTTAGGTTGATATTCTTCCAATAGTATTCCCACTACTGTAAGAATTTTCATATACAGACTGTCAGCTCTATTTTGACCTTCTCGTAACCTAAAAAATAAAACGCGACTCACAATAATTTTCTTTTCTCTCCACCTTCCCGATGGTCGTCATGATGGTAGTCTTTCATATCCTTTCTGAAATAATAAACCATTCATGCCTTCTAAGCGGGGCAGTCAAGAGTCACCATAACCTCACTTTCTTGTCTCACTATCCGGGCAGCGTCGTCCCAACAATAACTTATTAACATTTAAACATCACAGCACTTAACATGATTGTGTTGCGGCGTTGCTGCCTTTGGAGCAACTTTCTGACAAGACGAATCATGAAAAACATGCATTTCGACGACGTGCGGGATGTCCTAAACCCAGTGCGGATCCATCCCCACCGAGCATTACAACACTAGTTCCGGACCGGAGGAGGAAGGTGCGGTCGGCACTTCCTCCTACTTCCGTTTCCGGATGCTGTACACACCACTGTGCCAAAAACGCCCAAGCACTGCCCCGCGGCACCGCCCTGCTCCTACAGCTGCTGCTGCTGCTGCTGCTGGTTGCGCCAAACGTAGGCGATGTGATGACGAAGTTGATGATGATGATGAGCACAATGATGAATGACGATGAATGAACACAATGAACAACAACAGTAACAACAACAACACTCACTTGACGAGCTCCAACACTCACAGAGTAAGTTTTGAGTAGGGTAAATAGTAAATAGGTTCAAAGTCTGTCCTCCTCCTCCTCTTCCTCCTCCTCTGGTGGGTCCGGCAACCCTGCCTCCACATCCTCTTTATATCCCGGGTGTTCCGAGATGGCGTAATAGTTGCCGTTGTAGATGACGCCCAGCTCTTGCAAGACGTCACCCCGGATGGTGGCCTTGATGGTCCAGTTGTAGCAGTCGTCGCTCTCGCTCTCGCGGTCCAGCCGCTCCACGTCGAGGATCTTGGAGTTGAGCCGCTCCAGGATGATGCCGATGTCCTTGATGCTGAGGTGGCGCTTCTGGTCGACCGACAGCTGGTCGATGAGGAGGAGGAACTTTTCGCTGGTCACGGCCTCCTCCTCCAGCCCCGTGTTGTCCGTCTCGGACTCGGACGAGTCGCCGCCGTGCTCGGGATGCGACACCCCACGGCCCTCGATGTCCAGGAAGCGGACGTGTTGGCCGCCGCGCAGCGTGCCTGCGGGCAGAGCGGAGCACGAGCAGCGTTACGTTAGTGCAAAAATAAAATCGCACGAGGGGTACTTTTTCTCCCGTACAAATGAAGTGCCGTCGAAAAAAAGCCCCACTCCTACTTGGTGGCCATAGGGGAAAAGTACTCTACCGCTAAGTATGGAATGGAGAAGGAGGTGTGGAAATGAAAAACGGCATGACTCACCTGTCCTTCCTCCTGCCATCGACGATGTGGGCTGCGGCGACGTCTGCGACCCCACGTCCTGGATGGGCGACGTGGCGACGCTCTTGTGGACGGCGATGAAGCGTCCCTCCTCGTGCAGCGCGCAGCAGTGGAAGTCGCACTCGGCAGCCAGGGCCAGCGCCGCGGCCCGCTGCGCGCACGCCGAGTCCAGGGAGGAGCCCGCCCCCGCCTGGCGCGACAGTCGCAGCGGCGGAGGGTGCTGCAGGTGGTGGGCGTTCTGGCGCCCCGGCCCTGGCGACTGCACGGGGACCTGCCCGCCCAGCCCGGCCACCTCGTCGTCGTGGTTGATGACGGTGATGTGGGGCCCCGCGGAGTAGCGCGCCGAGCTCGGGGGCGTGTAGATGTCGTTGAGCATCTGCTGCTGCCTCTCGAGCGAGTTCTGGATCACGAGAGCCGGCGGCTTGCTCTTGATGGGACCCTGGCCCGGGCCCTGGCCCGGGTGCGGGCTCCCCGCCAAGCTCCCCGACAGGCTACCCGCCAGCGCGCCCGCGGCCTGCTGCTGGCTGCCCGGCGGCGCTGGGGACACGCGGCCAGGCCCGCCGCCCGGCCCGCCGCCCCCACCAGGCCCG
>NW_026271764.1:0-2015 GCF_000697945.3 Frankliniella occidentalis | reverse complement strand
ATATGGGCAGATTTGTTTTCTAATTTTCAGGTGGATGGTATGTGCAAAACGTTTTCAAAAGTTTTGTTTTTAACTCTACCTTTCTGCTGTTATATTTCAGACTTCTACCTCTGCATCTGTCCGGGAAGCCACCCTAACCTCACAACATTCCTCACACCTCTTTCTTGAAATTTCCTGTAAAATTGCTCTTTACTAACCTTAAAACTACCCTTAACATTGCCTACCCCTTCTCAATGTTGTTCAAGACAGTGAGTCACGTCGAACTTACCTTGAACACTTCAAACTTCAAAAGGTTCCTCCTATGTACAGTCCTTCCTCAGCAGTCGCTGATCAGCTGTTCGCACCGCCCCCTTCTCACTATCCCGCCGCATCGCCAGGACCACGTGACTGTAACTGTTTTGCGCCGGCAGGCAAGGGAGGGAAGCTCAAGAAGATGGCCGGCCCCGCCATCCTGATCATGGTGATGGCTGCCTACAAGCTGGCCATGATGATGGCTGGCGTGGCCATGCTCTCCGGCAAGGCGCTCATCGTGTCCAAGGTGGCCCTGACCCTGGCCGGCGTCGCGGTCCTCAAGAAGCTGCTCTCGCACCACGACCACGAGAAGACCACAGTGGAGATCGTTAAGTCCCCGCAGGTACGACGCAGGGTGCGTACCGTGCCAGAGCCAGGCCCCACTAAACAATCCCACCGCTGTGCATGCGTGACTTGAAACTTTTCTAACAAGGATACGCGCACCCAAGTGCGAATTGCATTTTATATCGAATGGGTATGGGAACGATATCAAATTTCTGACATAGTTCCGATGACGTTCTGATGTTCGATTCTCACTTGGACCATACTCTGTGGGCTGTAAGACGCTCCCGCCAGAGTGCGAGTAATCTGCATGGTGGCGCTGCTGGCGCGCTGGTGTGGTCACACTCTTCCATTCTGTCCTCCCCGCTGGGCACGAGCCACCCCCCTTGTCGTTTACCGGCCGCGCCCCCCGCGCCGCAGTGTCCTGACCTGAGGCGCCCGACACCTCCCTGTCCCGCAGGTGTCCCACTCGCACTCCTACTCGAACGCGCACGAGGGCGAGGAGCAGAACTACCACGACAAGTCGTGGTCCGTGGGGCCCATGGCGGGCGGCTACTCCCACCGCAGCATGGTGGACGACGCGGCGGACGCGCAGCAGGGCGGCAGCCCCTACCTCCTGCCGCAGGACGTGGCCTCCAAGCGCGACTACCGGGCCGCGGTCGCGGCGCCCGCCACCCCCATGAACGGCTTCGTGACGGGGCGCGGCGTCGAGACGCTGTCCATCCGCAGCCACGACCCCCTGCGCATCGTGGTGAACGACGTCGCCGAGGAGGACCTCCGGGTGCACCACCGGCAGCGCGGGCTGGACATGCCCATCCTCCCCGGACCGGCCTCCGCGGCGCTCGGCTTCACCGAGGAGCCCATCGACTACTCGCAGTTCGGAGAGGCCGACCGGGGGGCGTGGAGGGGGCTCGGATCATCGTTCATGCCTGCAAGCGACAGGTAAGCTGGGGGATGTCGGTGACGGTGTCGTGTCGTGCCAGAGGAGCAGTGACTCACCCTGCGCCCCTCTACCCGGCCGACAGATCCCTGAGGTCCGCACCCAGCTCCGAGCAGCAGGAGAGGGCCGTGGACGGCGCCGTCAACGAGGAGGCCAGCAACAACTACCAGCCGCGATCACTCGGCTCCCTCCCGGCGCCAGCAGCGTAACGAGTACAACACCGTGTAATGTTTTTTTTGTAAGAAAATAGGGTTTTAAACTGAGAGAAACTGTAAAAAAGACTTGCCGTTGCATGGGGCGTTTGAACAAAAATTCTCAACGTTAGGGTAGGATATTTGGTTTCTAATGGGGGAAGTATTTTTGTGCAGACCCCCCAACTTTCCCAGTCAGACATGTTATGATGCCATGTAAATAGCCAGTAGAAAGTAGTCGGATCACTTGTCACATGACTGAAGTGACTTGCCGTTCCTGCTGTTCAGCACATTTTATTTATTTTTGTTCA
>NW_026271763.1:0-2115 GCF_000697945.3 Frankliniella occidentalis | reverse complement strand
GAGCGCAGCTGTGCGCGAGCGTTGCCTACCGTGCCGGGCGCCCGCAGCCTGCGGACCGCCAGGTAGGCAACCGGCGCCCGGTGAGCGCAGCTGTGTACGAGCGTTGCCTACCCAGCCAGGCGCCCGCGCCGAGCGCTGCTGAGGCCGCCACGGCCTCTCCGGGCCAGAGCCGGGTTCCGGTTCCGCCTGGTCAGACCGGGATTGAGTCTCCATCACGCGGCATCAACAGATAGCGCGGCGTCGACGTCGGGCTTTAGCGCGGCAATTAACTCCCCGGGGCCAACGCGGCCCTCGGCAAGACTTTTACTACATTTTCACCCACTTAAACGCTCATCAAGGGATAGCATGCACGACGAGCGCGGCGGGGTCGTGACCCCTAGCCCAGCGCGCCGCGCCCTACTCACGGCCGGCTCTGCGTCTGACGTCGTGACGGCCGAGGAAGCGGCGAGCGAGCAGGCAGAACAGCGCGCGTGCGTTTGTAATGGGCTCAACAAAGAATTTGAGATAAAACGCACATTGAGGGTACACGTATTGCACGGTTACGAGGGAAGCCACTGCTCGGCGCGGCCACGGCGGCGGCCTCCAACTGCTCGCCCCACTACTACCCAGCGACTACCAGCCGCTACCAGCCGCTACCAGAGCCGCGCACATTCACATGCGCCTCGCCTGCAATAACCACGACGGCCGTACGACCCCCACAATGTTACGATATTAATGGACATACCCATCCCGCGACTGCTCATTTGCGAGCAGCGCAGACTATTAGCATAAAAGCGCGCCGAGCACGGGGCGGGCGGGCTTTCTCGATCCCGCCGGCGAGCGCAGCAAACGCCGCCGTCGTGTATATATGGAGCCGTCCGGCTCTGTCCGCGAGAGCGAGAGCGCGGCAGGACAGCCGCGGTAGCTGTGCGCTACCTCGCTGTGAGTCCGATACGATATCATCTTCATATCGTTGAGGCCTCGATAAACATCGCGTCGGTATGCCTCGGCACCGCTCAACGCCAGTGCATATTCTTGCGATACATAATAAGACGCATCGAATTTCGATATTTTCGATATTGCGATATTACACGGTGTTCGGGTCCTCGTGTTCCTAAGGGGCTACGCTGCTAACTTGGGCCGCCGGCGCCCTCCGCTCGTTGCGTGAATGTGCCCGGGTGCCCCCCGCTGGCCGGCCGGGCCGGCCGCCCCGTCACCCGTCTTGTCCACCCACAGGAAGTGATTCTCACGTTCGAACGAACCAACGAACGTCGTCGTCGACGTCGTCTTGGCCGTCGCCGAGCTTTCTCCGCACGACGCTACCGGTCGTGTGGTCGTTCGCCGCGCCGCGAGGTCCGCGAGCCCTCGCCTCGGGGGCGAGCTAGGCGGGCGCGCATCGCTACAAGCTCATTTGAGCAACAGCCGCTCAAACATGATCACACGCGTATAGCAAACGTGCTCGTCAACATCCGCACGGTCGCACGTACCGGGGCGGTGGTACTCGACTACGCATATGATGGGGGGCATCACCATCAGACCCCCGGTACTGATATGTGTGGTAATAGTAATTTAAAATCAAAATGCGAAACGTCACAGGACAGGGGACCCTCGCCCTCGAGCGCCGCACCACAGGCAACGGGCACGTCACTGCCAGACCTGCACCAGTAGGAGCCGGGCAAGAAGCAGGACGCGTGGGAGATGGGCGGGGTGGCCGCAGTGGAGGAGGGGAGGGGAGGAGAGGGGAGCCGGTTGCGTCCTCGCGGCCCCACGGCGGAATGCACCTCGATGTGTTTTAAAACACTATCGACAGGCGGCTGGGCTCGGGTCCATTGTGTCGGCGTGGTAGCCAGCGGGTAGCGCCGCGCAGCGCCACGCCACGCGGAAGGGGGCCGGCCGGACAGTCGTGGATGTGATGTCACCGACCCGGCACACCGTGCCCGCCGCGGCTCTTGGACATGATGAGCAAGGCCCGTGTTCCCCCTTATATACCGTTTTGTCCACTTTGCGCGCCCGTTTGAAGTCCGGCGCGCGCGGCTTCTTTCGCGAGAAAACCGTGGTCGTCGCGGGACTCGAATGCAAACGGACCCCCTCTTCACGGCTCGCTGCGCGCCGGGCGGAGGACCCGAGACTTGGCGG
>NW_026271762.1:0-1222 GCF_000697945.3 Frankliniella occidentalis | reverse complement strand
TGGAAAATCGTGGAATTTTTGCGAACCCCCCCTCCCCCCCTTTTTGTCCACGTAATATATGTACGGTCCCATACTGCCTCGCTCTGTTATGAGAATTTGGGCGGAGCAAACTATTTGAAAAGAGGGGACCATACCCAGACCATGCTATTTGCCTACTGTCAGGCGGAGTGTGTGGCAGACATTGCCTACCTCCAGGCGGCTTTCTGTCTACAAGAAGGGCGACCCCTGACGAGAGGTCTCCGAGAAGGGCCAGTGGACCCCAGACCCACGCCACACCGTGCCGGGGAAGCCGGGTCGTCCATACGGCCTGGGCCTGCTGGCCTGCTTGTAGGCCAGCAGGATGGGGCTAGGGACGGCTGGGCCGGGCCAGGGGCAGGCCGCGCCGGGGGCTAGGCGGGCAGGCGGCCCCAGCAGCCCCGCGCACACACTCACACACACGACGCGAGTCTATTTTCACGCCGAGCCGCGCCGACTTGAGCCGCGCTCGCGGCGTGCCGAGTGGTGGCGCGGTGCGGTGGCCCAGTGTCCGTTAGCAGCTGCTCCGCCTCCCAAAGCAGGAGGGGACCCGTCAGGGGCAGGGGCCGTCGGGGACCCGCAGCCAGGACGGCGGCGTGGGGCGCCGGAGCGGTCAGCGTGCGGCTCAGGATGGGGGAGGTGAGGTCGGCTTTGGGGTGACGAGGGAGAGCCGCGGGGGAGGAGTTGCTACCTGGGCGGCGCGACGTAGTACAGCTCCAACGAGGACACTAGGGCAGCGGCGACGACGACGTCCACGACGACAGCCGGCCCAAAGCAGAGGGGTGGCCGATGGAAACCCCACCAGCCGCACTGACACTTGCACTCATACACGCGCACACACATACACTACTATGCGCACGGCACGCGCTCACGGCCGTGCGCGCAGCGCCTCTAACACGCACGCACACACACACACACGCGCACACGGAGAGCGGGGCGACGTGCTGCTTTGACCGGCCCGGTCCGAGTAGTACACTGACTGGGGTGTTCGTAGAGCAGCTCCCCGCTGATCTCGTTCACTCCCCCTCTTCTCCCCCACTCCGCACCCTGGCCCGGCTGCAACCCTTCCCCTTCCTCTTACCGCCCCTTCTCCTTTCTCATATCCGCGACAGCGCCCCCTTCCCCATCGATCCTCTTTTTTCTCTCTTTCGTTTTTACACAAGCAGGATTTAAATAAACAGAATTAAACAGACCATTTACATTATTA
>NW_026271761.1:0-1087 GCF_000697945.3 Frankliniella occidentalis | reverse complement strand
CTCACGATTCCTGAAACTCTTGATTCCCAGTGATTCCCGTCTGCTTATATTTATTACCAACGTTTTTTCGAGTTTTAGTGGTAGAAAACGGTTATTTCGACTAATTTGTACCAGTTTCTCTGGTTTCCCGATTTGTTTAAGCGATTTCTGTTGATTTCGATTAATTTTTATTCTGCTGATTCCCAGGTAGGTGTAAGTTACACATGATTGCCGGAGTTATTGCCCCCCTCTGTTCCCACTCTCTAAGACGTCAGCTTTACACGTAAGCACCCGAAAACATTACGCTGCGACCAAACTAGGCCAACTTTGAACACATGTGCACGGTGCACCTCATGATACACGTTACCACCCTCACTCACAGACCGCCCTTCTGCTGGACTGGTACCCTCTCCAGCCCCAGCGGCTCCAGGCGTGCACCCCCCATGTCAGGCCCGGTGGCCGGCGGGGGGCAGGGCCTGGACCATTCACCAGCCGCTCGGCGTGGACGCCCCGAGGCCGCGGGAGTGATAGAGGGGGGGGGGGTCGCATAAACACATGAATAAAAGAAGGCCCAGAGCCTTGAGCCGCGGGTGGGAGGAGGGCGAGGAGGAGGCAGACGAGTGGGACCGGCCAGGGCTGGGGCGATCGCCGCCCATCAGAGGGGGCTGTCCTCGAGCAGCGCGCGGGGGATGGAGAGGGATCAGCCTCAGGCTGGAGATGAGGCACTTTTATTGCTTTAGTTTTCATGGTAGTCATATGGCCGAGGTACAGGTTTGCATACGACAAGTCCAGCGAAAGGCCTAAGCCTTACTCGGGGGTCTTACTTTACCACTTTCTGTATCCTAAAAGATACGAAGAATTAAACTGTTACCTTCACTCGGTATGAAAATAGCAACACGTGCCATTGAAAAAGCGACTAATGTCACAATTGACAATCTTATTTCCTCGCGAGAGTGGAGAGTGGTCTTCATCTTACGAAGAATTGGGTTCGTAAACGTACAAAGGATCTAGAACCATCATATTACAAACGGATTTTCTTCGTACGTATTGCAAACTGCACCAGTTTGTGAAAGGCTAGGTGCTCTTCGTAATACGAAGCCAAACCCTC
>NW_026271760.1:0-1111 GCF_000697945.3 Frankliniella occidentalis | reverse complement strand
GAGGGAGGAGGTGAGAGGGAGGAGGTGAGAGGGAGGAGGTGGGAGGGAGGAGGTGGGAGGAGGTGAGAGGGGAGGGGGGGGTTACAACCCGCCAATCAGATGGCCTGGTAAACGCGGCAGGAGCAAAATAAAGGCATCTCAGAACACTTGCCCTCCAGCCCGGGCCGGCGCTGCCCTCCAGGACCTCTGACAGGCTGTAAAACCCCCAACTTCAAAGTCCTCCAGCTAGCTACAGCTACACACCACCGACGTGAACTAGCCAACAACTACGCGCCGGCACCAGCGCCCGGGAGGTAGGCACCGTTTGCCCACCCGAGAGCGACGGCTCCCAGCGGCTGCCTATGCTCCAGGAGGCCCCTCCCCCTACGAACACACAGACCGACACCGACAGCGAGCCTTACGTGGCTTGGGGAGGACGTTCACCGCGACGCGACGCATTACAGCCTGCACAAATCTAGAAAAATGGGAAAAAGAAAGAAAAAAAAATTACAAGCCAGCCGAGAAGTGCACATTTAGCTCATGCCTCGTAGACCACACCGTGATCCCCCTGGGTTGGCCGGGCCGCCAACCGCAAGGGAACGTGACGCAAGGAGAGATGTAGTAGGAGACGTATTTGCGCACAACGAGCAAGCGCCGGGCCGGGCCGTAACCCAACGTTGGGCGCTACCTACTGCCCGTGGACCGCCGCGCCGTCACGATCGAAGACGCCATTTAGACATAGTCAGGTGGAAATCGCCAACAATTAGGGTAAGGACGCATCGTTTTGACGGCAAACCTTGTGCCTGCTGGAGACCTGAACGCAGGCACAAGGGCAGAGCGACCCCAAACAACCTCCGATACAAACTAGAGGCGCAAGCGCTGAAGGCCGAACTAAGAGGTTCTGAAATTATGGGCAAACAATATGGTAAAACCAAGCACATAGACTTAGAAGAGTTTTGCCGACGAACGCGTAGCGAAAACTCATTGTGATTTGGTGAAAATTGTAGCGAGGGGTTAAACCCGCGACAATACACCGGGTCGACCTGAGCTGATGGTTCCGGGTTCACTGACTGGCTTCTTTGTGAGCGTGTGTCGTGCCAAGACAAGCAGGACAACAGATGCCCCCCCCCCT
>NW_026271759.1:0-1702 GCF_000697945.3 Frankliniella occidentalis | reverse complement strand
GGGGGCGATCCTGACAAACAGGGCCACGCCACGATATTAAATCCCTAACTTCTTGCGCCTTTGTGCCGACATGCCCAGTGGCCCGGAGGAAATGGACAAAAAGATATATCTAGAGAAAACAAAAACGTTCTCATTCCCACACATCCCCGTCCACATGTCTACCGTATAGGACAGAAGTCTGTGTGTTATTTTGTTCGGGCCGCTCATCACGTTTACTCAACCCTCTCGACCAGCCTTGACGAAATATTCCCATTACTTGGCTCTTTCAAACCTCGGCTCTTTTCACCTATACAACACGCCCTCGGCAGCAAAATATTCCGCGCCTCCCCTCTCCTACGTCTCCTACTGGTCCTCCTCGAGCAGCGAACAAAACCGTCTAGAGTTTTGGTCGCGTTCACGGGGCCGTGGTTTTTCGTGTTTCGCGAGCGCGTGGCTGTGGGAGCGTGGTCGGTGGTGGCGGCAGTAAGGGCATAAGGGAAGGGGGGGGGGGGCGATTCTGCTGAGTTTCCGCGGGGGCCCGCGCAGCAGAGCATCGACGTGAGGTGCATTTATATCACGCCGGTCCAGCCGGTTGGGCAGCGCCCCCCCCCCCTTTTCCCCTGGCTGAAGCGCGTAGACGTGCACAGCCTCCTGGGGGACACCTCGCCAGCAAGCGCCTCTGCCCTGCCCCGCCGCCCCTCCTGGGCCTCCTCCTGGTCAGCCCCCCACGGTCGGTCGGGTCCTCGAGGCTTTCACATGGAAATGGGTCGACTTACACCGCCTCACCCCCTCCTGTTCCGGGGCTGGCGCTTCCCCCGCAACACCTCCCACAGTCGTCGGCCCAATCCACTTAGACTTTCTCATTACGCAGGTGGTGCCAAGTTCGCCTGCTGCTTTCGCCGCGGCGTCGTCGCGATTAAGTGATGGCCCTATCCACCACCGAAACATCACTGCTATCCTCGAGCCACCACACTGGAAACGCAAAATGTGCGAATGTCGCACGCTCGTAATAGCAGTGTGAAGCCTATTCGCGGACTTGTGCGTCTTTGAAGACCATTCCTGCACTTGTAAGTGTGTGAATTTGCCATTCATATACTTAAAGGGAGTAAAGGTGTGAATATTCTTTTGAAATTCACACACTCCTGCCTCCATGTATGGACAAATGTCCGTTCACATACCTTCAAGTGTGCGACACTTGCACACTTCGGTTTCTGGTGTACAAGGAAGACGTGCACTAGTTGTTTGGCCGCACTGCCCTCGACTTGGTCTAGGTACACACTTCCCCGCCCCTCTACACATAGCTAACGACCGCTCTCCCGTCACAGAGCGGCCTGCGCCCTCGCCCGGTGCTTCCCAAAAGCTCTTTCTCTACTGCTACTACACGAGTGAGTACGCTCCGCCCCCCCCCTCCTCCTCCCCCTCCCCCTCTGCTGCGGTGGATTTGTTGGCCGCTGAAAAGTTTTTGGTAGTCGAGCGCGCGGGCGCTACGCTCTACTGCCAGCCCGCTGTTGCTGCTACCACTGGCTTTGTCCTGACATACCCTTTGCTTCCCCACATTTTCCCTTTCTCGTGTGTGTGTGTGTGTGTGTGTGTGCAACTACCCCCGCTCCCTCTTCCCTCACCGCAACTTGCAACTCCCACTTGATTTTCACCGCCGCGTCTCAGTGCGTGCGGCGCAGTGATTCCCGGCATTTGAATGCATGCGGGGATATCAGCAACCCCC
>NW_026271758.1:0-1503 GCF_000697945.3 Frankliniella occidentalis | reverse complement strand
GGGTGGGTGCGTGCGCACCGGCGTTTGTCCACATTTTGTGACATTTCATAACTTTACTCGGGAATCTTTCGTCGTGCTGTAGTACAACTTTCACCGTGTATGTGCATGCTTCCTCTGTACCTAAGGGCTTCGTCCATTTTCTCCCAAGAGGGCAGCAGACCATGAAAAATACTTCGACATTTTGTCTTTATTTTCTCTCGCAGTGTACTACTACTACGAATCTCCGTGAGGCGCCCGCAGCTCAGCCCCGCTCAGCTCCTTCCACCCCGTTTTCGTGACTTCCGTCATTTTCCGGCGGAGCGGTCTTTGTGAATGGTCACCGCACTATGGTGCCCCCGCGTTTGTTTGCCGCGTGAAAAGTTGAGATGGGAGAGAGAGAGGGTGGGGGAGGAGGGAGAGAGAGACTGTTTGTGCGTGAATCGGCGCCGTGTGTTACGCCTTTTGTGCAGCTCGCCGCCGCGGAGCTGGCGATGAAAGGCGTGGTATAGCTGCAGTGGAGAGGAAGCGGAGAGAGAGAAGGAAGAAGTGGGTCAGGATGGGGAAAAACGGCCGCTGGCTCTGCTCTTTTCGAGTTTAATGAAGTGTTTGTCGGCAAGAGAGAGAGAGAGGGAGAGAGACTAGGAGAAGTTTGGGTGTGATAACTCCGTGACGCGCCGCGGGCCAAGGCCCCCCGCCTGCAGTGAGGTGCGAGTGTGTGTGTCATGGCGGAGAAGAAGGAGGGTGAGAACAAAAAGGATGAACAAACGGAAAAGGAGAGGAAAAACTTGCCGTTCGCGCCTTTAGTGTCTGAACCAAAGGAGGGAACCCTGCGACTCATCCTATTCTTTTGTTGTTTCCAGGTGAGGTGCTCGCGCCGGAAGTCGCTTGCTGCAGTGGTGAGCTCCCGTGCAGTGCGTCGGGGCGGCCTTGGAGCTGTGTCTAGCAGGGCCACGCGTCGGAGCGAGTCCTGGGCCGCACCCTGGGCCAGGGCCACCCTATAGGCCTGGGCCACTCTCCAAGAACAAGCCCCTCCCGCCGCGCACGCGTCCCGTCGACCAACTTAATAGCCTAACATGATAGAGGCCGGGCCCGGCTGTGGGCACAGCAGCTGACAGGGGGGGGGGGGGCCCTTCCCCATACTTCCTCTCCCTTCCCCTCTCTACCCCCCTCCTCCCTTCCTGGAAGTCGTTTCGTAAGGCCATGTCATCCATTGGATCGGCAGTAGAATTTTGTCTAAGTGTTTTCGTGCTGATGGTCCGCTGGCGCGTGGACGGACGAAGAAGGGGGGGGGGTGATGGTGATCTCGTGGGTCCACCTGGTCGTGGGCGGCCCTTGGGCAGACTGAAAATCCTCATTTGCTCACCTACTACACGAGTGTCACTCACTTTTGCAACGGAATCAACAAGTTGTCGCACAGTTACATCAGTATGAATTATCACGTTATGATACCACCTGACCATCCAAATGGTCCACGCACTCCACCCCCCACCCCCCTTTTCCCCTCTTTTGCTCTCGAGCCTCCAT
>NW_026271757.1:0-4110 GCF_000697945.3 Frankliniella occidentalis | reverse complement strand
GGGGGGGTGACGTGGGGCGGCGTGGCATATGACAACATGATTTTGAATGGCAGCGCGTGTCACGGAATGGGGCGCGCGCATGACTGAGGCTGCCGCGGGCGCCGCGCCACCGACCTACAATGTAGCGGCATCTCACCCCTCATCATATCTCGCACCTCTCGTTGCAACACAAAAACGCCTCAACGATTTTAAACGCCCAACGACCGAACGCCCCCCAACACGCTAACTGGATACCTTTCCTGGTCGAACTAGACGGATGGCTGCAAGTTGGCGATACTAAAGTCAAGTCTCAACACTTAGTTCAGTTGACCACCAGTATAGTTGTACGTACAGGCTGCATAAACGTTATGGAAATATCCTTTAGTACTCTTGGGTTCGCCCAACAAAGGGGTGGAGCTGCTACTGCAGTGTGTCAAATGGTGATACTGCAGGGTGCAACAGGTGGTGTCTGCACGTTACACTCGCTCCCCCTGCGTTACGCAATGGTTGTAATAAAAAAAACCCGATGCGGGTTCGATTAAAAAACAAACAAACTTGGCGGTAGGTAGAAGGTGTTACTTACGGTTGTTGGCCGCACCGTCAGGCGTTCGGTTGGTCCGATGCCGAATGCTGAAGCGGGGGCTCATCTGCTGCGGGTCCACGTTGGTGGCGTCCTCAGGGATCCACTTGTCCGGGCGGGGCCCGAGTCGCGTCACGTCCTGCAAGGCCATGGTGTGTTTTTTGTTGTTGTTTTTTTATTTTTATTTTAAAAAGACTGGGAGTCAGCGGCATTAGTCAAAATTTTGCGGGGGAGACAAAGCAAACGGAGCGCTGATAATAGACAACCAAATAAATCTTCTCTCAAATCGTCGCTCAAAACTCTCAATCGCAAAACTTCAATAAGTCAATTCATGGATATTCCAGGGTTTTCGCCTGCCTGAGGCAGTCAAAATTGATTTTGCAGCTGAATGAACTTGTGATGTTTCGAAAGGGTTAGCCACATGTCGGGATGTATGTGTATGTCTCTTGCTACTAATACACCTGGTGTCTTCCCGACCAGGCATCTTGTAGAATGCAAAATTACGACCCAAACTAACGCTTACAACTGAAATAGAAACGAAAAATGAATTGCATTCCTACTCTTGGGGTGCATGAAATTTCCTTAAGCAAGACGAGATACTACACATTTCGACTGCTGACCGCACGCTTGTATTCAATGCGGCCAAAGAGTCGACGCCTATCCGCCAAGTGTCTAAGACTTGTCAAAATTTAAAATAAACTCTGGCATTCCAAGGAAAGGGGGTGGTTGGGGTTCTAGTCAAACAACTATAGGTGGGCGCTACCGGTGTGGGTGTGGTTGTGGCTACGGGTACCATGCCACCATGCCGGGACACGGCTGACACGAGTGTGCTCAAACTACTGTCAGATCAACTTCCATTCCAAGCGTGACGGATACACATACAGACACATCGAGGCAACACAAAAGAGATACCGCCGCGCGCTCACCAGGAGGGTCAAAGAACTAGCGCGGTGCGTTCGAGGCGTCGGTGGCGCCGCCTGGCGGCTAGCGCGGCTCGCCCAGCAGGACGAGTAGGCCCAGTGCGAGCCACGCGCCGCCCGCTCAGACTCCTGAAAATATTTGGCCTGTACTGCGTTTGTGTTCCCAGCTTCTCAGCTGCGCGCTGAAGCTGCTCGGCGGCTCAGCGCGGTCGCTGCGGTGTTCGTTTAGGGGGTGCTGCAGGCGATCTCACAAGGCGCGCACTCGGTGCAGTGGCGCGTGCACGCGAGCGTCGCGGGCCCCGCCCCTTCTGCGGTGCGAGAGGGCGAGAGGCACTCTATGGTGCGCTTGGGTGGGAGTGCATCACCGTGCATGAGGACCGCGCATGCACGCACCAGGGGGGTGCGGTGCCGAGTGCAAGGTCGACAGCTCGCAGCAATGGAGGAGGCTGACTTTGCTGCGGGTGCTCGCTCAGCTGCGGAAAGAGGCACACCTGGCTCTCAGACGAGAGCGCATCACGCATCATTCCAGGCGCTATGAGCCCAACCTGGAGCTATGGGTTCAAAGAAAAACCACAGCCACTGATGCGAGTCGAACGTTTTGAACTTATAGTGTACTGAAGTACCTAAGTTTGTGAAATGTCGCAAAATGAAATATAAAAAGGATTGTGCATATAGTGAAGGAGTTCCTTGGTACATGAAGACAACTAACTTGAATAAAACTTATAGTGACGGAAAACAAAATCCAAACACTTATTACCTGATGACCATGCTTTAACTTCACTTTGAGTTTTTCGCTGTGCACAAGTTACATGCAAATCAGTGCAGCAAACATATACCCACAGATATGCGAATTTCATGAAGTAGTGCATTTTTCAAAAATCCAAAGAACATTGTTTTTTAAACGATTCCGCACGCAAAACAAATAGATTCTTAATTCTTAAAATACAAAAAAGTTTGTTGAAATTTTTTGTTTACGACCGCAACAGCAAATGTCTCGTGCGTTCTGAAGATACTGTGTGAATTACCCTATAGTTTTTCTGAAGATACATACGTTGTGGTGCTGGGGCTTGGCCTTGTCCCGCGGCTCGAATCGCAGGAACACGAGTCTGGCGAGGTGGTGCAGTACACAAGTCTTGATGATGGGTGGGACGCCCGTGCCGCGCACGCCGCGGTGATACACGTTGAGCGTGACCACGGACAGGCCGGACGCAAACGACACCAGGCATATGCTCACCCCGTAGTAAAGACCTGCAAACAACATTGCTCGAATTAAATTTTTCCCCATTTTTTGGATACTACTACGCCCTTCTTTGTGGTTCCCTGACATGAGCCTTAAAGCAGGCCATTGACTTTGTGTATGGTCGGAGGCCACGGCCGCTCCCCGCTGACTCGGCGCGCGTCGAGAGGCCGTTTGAGACGACGCGCACGCTAAGCGCGTTATAGGCGGAGCTCAAAGTAAAGAGACCCTGGCTGGGCCGAGACTTATTACATATCTCTGCTAGTTCCATCCTACCACGTCATCGCAACCTTTTCCTCAGGGGACCGAGGATGGGACGAGGTTGCTGTTGGCTCAGCAGATTAACTGGATACCCAACCAATCTCGTTTCAACTACTTTTTTTTATATCCTATCTCCCCTTTCACCTCCCCTCTTCACTCTTCCCGTTTTTTGGGTTGCTTTTTGCCTTGTTGTTGTAAAGGACGTTTACTATCATCCCGGTAGACTCACTTATGAGCGGCGTCTTCTCTGTGGGCGGCAGCGACTCTCGTATCGTCATGAGGAACACGGTCATGGAGAGGAGCGCACTGATCCCCAGGGTCACCTTCTCGCCCGACTCGGACGGCACGTAGAACACCAGCAGCGCTGCAACACGACACGTCAGTGGAAAGGCATGCGCAACAGTGTCCGGGACTCATAGTAAAGATGAACAGCTGACCGATGCAGTTGATGAGGATGCAAGGGAGGATGAGGTTGAAGACGTAGAAGAGCGGCCGCCTCCGGATGCGGATGACGTATGTGATGTCGGGGTACGGCTCGGGGCAGCACGAGTAGTACTCCACGTGCTTCTTGGCGTCAAACGACACCAGGTCAAACTCTCCATTTGCCTGATAGTTTGACACGTCCCCGTCCTCTGTCTGCTTCAGCAGATCAAGCTTGAATCGATGGAGGAAACCATATGTTAGCGAACAAAAAACGAAGGAGAACATAATAAATATGTAAAACGAAATGACAAACAAACAAACAAACAAACAAACAAACAAACAAACAAAAATTGTTGCTTGTCATATCACACCTGATAGCCGTCGTAGGTCCACGAGGCCCACTTCATGTTGCAGGCCTGGATGTCGAAGGGAAAAAACTCGACGTCAATGTCGCAGGACGAGCGGTAGATGCCGTGCGAGAGCCACGTCACCATGCCGTTGCTGTACACGATCACGTTGGTGTTTATGGCCGCCGTGCTGTACTGGGAGTCCGCGCTGCAGAAAAAAGAGAAGAGCACAACTGTAAATGAAACGGCTCGTTTCCTTTAGTGGTGAGAACTAAGAACACAAATGACGCTTTTAAGCAATCGGGAAATCACCAATGCGGCAAAACAGAGAAATTCTTGTAATAACTTTTAGATTTTTATTTT
>NW_026271756.1:0-2655 GCF_000697945.3 Frankliniella occidentalis | reverse complement strand
CCCGCCCCACCCCTTTGGTGCACTGGCCCGAACGCTCGGATGGGGCGCGCGGCGCGCGCTTGCATATTTTCCATCACCAATTAGGACAGTCGCGTAATAGGCTAATAAATGGCTGATGCGCCGGAAATGGCGCGCGCGGAGAGTCTGGTGACCTTGGGGGGGAGGAACATGGTGGTTCGATTTTGTGATATCGATTGTGTGTTATCGTGACGGCGTCGTCCTCCTGTCTTCTTGCCCGCCACCCCACCCACTATACTGTCCGCGTGGCGGGTTACATTCCCCAGGGCGACACAAGTAATATCGTCACACACCGGCACCAGTACACCAGGTGGCGTAAGCGCTAGGCTGCATTCTGAGGAGCGCACCACGCGCGCCTAGCTCTGACTGTTGTGCCTCACACACACTTCCGCAGCAGTGTAACGCTGCAAGTAAATGCGTGATGCTTGATTACATGTGTCGTTGAACAATATCGTAACGCGAAAATTGCCGCGCGCGGCCGGGGTGTGCGACGGGGACAGTAACCCCTCTAACGCGGGTGACGACTTCGGCGCGAGCATCGACCCGCTGTGCCGTCCCGTGGCAGCGTGTTGGCATTATTTAATGTGTCCTTAATCGGTCGCAGCAGGCAGACAGCAGGATAGACGCACCAATAGCACTGTGCCGCGCGCGAGCTCGTCAGGGGCAAGGGTGGTTGGGGCACGGGAGAGACGGCGGGGCGCCGTGGGGTATGTGCCATTAGCCCCACTACCACCAACCCACCCCTCACCTGCCTCCCCCGTCGGAATGGCGCTTGCGACAAATTAGGAGCAAATGGGATTCGCATGAGCAGCGGGCTGTCCGGGAGGGAAGGGGTAGAGGGGGTGGTTGGTTGGTTGGAGGCTTTTCACCCTCTCTTCTACGACAGGCTGGAGGGGGTTTGGTTGAGCCGTAGGCGGCAGGAAAGGTCGTTCACATTTCGAGTTGTTTCCTTCGGCACGAGCATAATAACGTGCGGTGGCGGAGGAAGCAGCCGCGGTCGTTCACCAATAGCCTGCACCACTGGGAGCACTTGGTCTCAGTGGATGGGTGTATACTGTACTTCATTCATTGTTGCATAGCTTGCCGACCATCTATCTCTTCATTTCGACGTGATTCGACGCCACAAGCGGTTCAATGTCGACGAGTTTATTCGATCAGCTGCAGCGAACACACTGATGAACCAAGTCTTCCACCTGACAATTTTTGTGAGCGAGTCTTTGAATGCCGGTGTGCAACGCAAGCTCTCATAGCGCCTGGTGGGTAGGCAAAATCTTGTATTCAATGCATGCGTGTACAGCGGGGTGGCCTACCCCGAGTCTCGCAGGCGCCGAGCCTCCGTGATTCATCAAAACAATCTGAGAAAAGAAACAACAAAAAAAACTACGTACTTTCCTGGACGATCTCTTATAAATGTTGCAGACAATCGTGCGATGGGCTTGGCTTGCTTAATCCCGGCTCCTAGTAATTACAAGCAGGGAACTCGCTCGACTCCGCAAAAACGTCGCCACCCACATGGTGTACGACGTTCTCAGAATTGTGCCCCTTCCCACTCCAATTTGCCCCCGTCACCCTCCCCCCCCCCCTTGTCCTCCCTGGTCTTTTTCCACCGACTTGAGTGGCAAATCGGTGGAAACAGTCCCCACTCGTCCCCCGGACCATTTAACGTACTCGGTTGCACCCCGCCGGCTCGTCGGCTCGTCCCTGCCACTCATCCCTCGCTCGTGATCGTACTTTCGGAGTCTCCGACAGCCTTAATTTCCGTTGCGCCCCATCCCCACCTTTTGAGAGTTTCGGTTTATTTCGATATCCGAGGAAACCTGGTTGCACAACGACGTCATCATCATAATATAAGAACAATAGGAGCAAAAAATAGGTAACGAAAAGAAATATGTATTTATTTTTATAACCACCCCTCCTTCCTCCCCGCCCTTTTATTCTACTCTTGAAACAGACTTAAGATTTTTTTTCTTTATTGCCACCTTTTTGCTGGATGGACGTAGTTAGTGAGTGGAATTTGGAACATACAGTAGTACAGTGTGATGCGTCACCATTCTTATCGATAGCCGTGCGGACGGGAGCGGCGAACGCACCGTCGTTTGAATGGGGCCCCCCCATGGAAAAAAGGGAGGGGGGGGCTTGCTTTGGGGTCTGCTTGTGCACGCCCGTCCCCCCGCCCGGGCGTGCAGTCCAGACCCGGCCCCATCGATTTCCCTGCGTGCGTGCGCGTAGGGGCCGGCCGGGTAGGAGCCGTAGGCGCTCCCCGCCGCGGCGACCAGTGGCGAGCGGGGAGCACAGACCTGCACTCGCTGCTGGCTGGAAAACCCCCCGTCGGATATTTTCAGTTTGACTGTAACGCAATGCACGTAAGCGGGCGGGTTGCATATTTGGGCTCCTATTCTATAACAATAAGGTGCCGTGACGGTAGGCAAAGTACAGTCTAACTACGAATTTGTGGATGGGGTAGACCAGCCACCTTTGTGGTCCCGAGTCTGTTGGGTGAAAGATAAAGGGCGTTGCCTCCTCGATTTCGAAGAGAGGAGGAGACAGGAGGACGAACTTTGCGTGGCGGCGTTCTTTTTGCTCTAGCGGCACTGCGGTCCTCCCCCTTGCTTCCCCCCCTGCCTCTTCTGCCCCCCC
>NW_026271755.1:0-5919 GCF_000697945.3 Frankliniella occidentalis | reverse complement strand
CCCCCTCCCTTCCAACCCCTTCGCTCGTTACGCCCCTAGGTTGTACGGACAAAGCAGGGCACCGTTCCATGAACAAATGGACAATGGCAGCCCCCTCTCCCCCTCCACTTGTGTGGAGCCCTCAGTGGCGGCGGCAGCTATGACGCAGTGTCTGTAGTGCGTTGCAGGGATTTCTTCACATTGAATGGTTCTGACAGATTCATGAAGACTAACTCGCGTCCGTGGGGCCACCGCGCCACGCTGCGGGTGGTGGTGGTCACCTAGAACACTTCTAATCTCGACATTGCCGTTGTTGCAGCTGAGGACGCGAAACACCATGACATGGCTGAGCCTCACCGCCGGGCTGTGCTTCGGGCTGCTGGCGGCGGCCGCGAGCCAGCACGCCCGCACACTCGGCCTCGAGCAGATCCTTGGTACGATATCATCGTGTTTGTCGAGTTCCTATAATGACCTTCTCGCCCTGACGAGTCGTTGATCCACGCTCGTTTATCGGTTCGGTTCCAGACGACGGCCAGCCCGAGGACATTGGCTATGGTTTCCAGAGAGCCCGCTCCACCGCCAGGAACATCCGGAACACGCGGCCCGACGGCAGCGGGCTCCTGCTCATGGAGAGGTCGGCCCTGCAGGACGAGCAGGGTACGCGCCTCGACGCCGCCGCACCATTAGACCCGCAGCACTCTAGTTATTGAAAAACGGTACTAACTGGATCCATGTACAGGTCTGAAGCACCGCACCATGAACGAGGCGGGCGGCGAGGAACCCATCACGTCGTCGGCCTTCAGAGAGCGGATGGCGTCGAGGCAGCGCAGGCAGCAGCGGCAGCCGTGGGGAGACCGGGGAGACTGGCGGCGCGACAGCGCTGGCACTCCCAGCATCAGCTCCTTCTACCCCGCGGGCGGGCCCAGCGGTCAGTCAGTCTGCAGCCCGTGAGCACGCTGCAGCATCGCTGCACGCGCCGCGTGTTGTGTTGTACTGACCGGTGGTGTCTCTTATACCCGCAGACCCCCTGGACAACCCGGAGCGCTACCTGCAGGCACTGCGCGAGGCGTGGGCCAGGTACCAGCAGCAGACGGGCGCCATCGACGTGGGCCCCGATGACCTCACCGACCTGGAGACGCTGCAGTTCCTCGAAGCGCTAGGCGGTAAGAACAGCCTGCCGCTCTTTGAGCGACTTCCTATCCCCGGCGTATCGCCACCGGCTGACGGGGAGCCTTCCCCCTTTGCAGAGGACATCCCCGGCACCCGCAAGCGGGCCTCCAACCCTGGACGCCAGTTCGCCAACGGCGGCGCCACGCCATTTGACTGGGCAGCGCCGCTGGCGTGGAGCGGCTACCAGCTCCGGAAGCGCTCCGCCAACGCCGACTACCAGGTGAGGGTGTGTCCGGGACACTGTCCGAGGCACTGTCCGGCGCGGCGCGGGCTCTTGCTTGTCCTTACACTCGTCGAGTTCTTTGCAGGACGATTCAGCCGAGTGGTCGGATGAGGCGGCCGTCGCCCCGGAGGACGCCGAGCAGGACGTGGTGGGTCCTGGCATGCCAAACAACCGCCTGGCCATGCTGCTCACCCAGCAGCTGTTCGACGAACGCTACAACGACCCGGCCGTCAAGCGCCTGCTGCTCTCCAAGCGCAGTCTCTCTCGCCAGGTAAGAGACTCAAAGTCGCTGTTTGCCGGAGGGGAGGCCTGGTGCCTGGTGGTGACGCCGTGCCTTGCAGTCCGCGCAGGTCCCCGAGGAGAAGCCCGAGGCCGTGCCGGAGGCCGTGCTGCCGGGGCTGCAGGGCCGCGCCATGCGACGCCGTAAGAAGAGCACCCGCCCGGCGCTGGACATCCCGCAGCCGTCGCAGGCGCACGACGCCAAGCAGGACCTGATGGCCATCTTCGGCGAGAACGAGCCCGACGGCGAGCTGGAGCCCCCACTGGCCCTGCCGCTGGCCGGCGCGCCGCCAGAGGTCACCGCGGAGCAAACCACCCACGCCCCGCCCGTCTCCACCGCGGCCCCGGCCGTCAAGAACGCCTCGGCGGCCCCCGCCATGGCCGGCATCAACCCCATCGGGCACGCGCACGAGACGGACAAGATCGCCCTGGACCACGCGCAGCACGCGGCGCACGACGCGCACGCGCCCGCCGCCGGCAAGGTGAACGTCGTGGTGCACGGCCCGGAGCACGCCCCGCCCATGGTGTCCGCCGAGGGGCCGCACAGCCACGACCAGGCCCTGCACGCCGAGGACAAGAAGCCCACGGTGAGCACGGTGAAAGGGCCTCGAGCAGCTCGTCTGTAGACAAAGCGCGCTGTCCAACACGTAAATGGAACCTTGTGTGTGACCCTCGCAGGCCGTGCCCACTGTGAAGCCGGGCGGCCCGGCAGGCGCAGCCGGCGGCCCCGTGATGGGGGCTCATGGCGAGGAAGCGTCGCACCCGACTCAGCACCGCCGCCTGACCAAGAAGTCCGTCGACTGGTCGCAGTACTTCGGCATCGACCGTCGCCGCAAGAAGTCGCTGTCCCTCAACGACGTGGAGTCGAGCGACCTGGCGGCGCAGTTGGACGCCGACTGGCTGATGCGCCACAACCTCATGTGAGCATGCGAGAGCGGCGGGGCCATGAGCCACCGTTGGTACAGAAAGGCACTCGGTTAGAATGTGTCCGTAAACTGGCGACGTCCGCCAAAACCTCTAATATTCTATTGTGCTTGTCTCGCAGGGCTTTCTCCAACAAGTTCTCCAAGCCCAGCAATATCAGTAAGTAAATTCACTTCGGGTGCGTCATAGTTGTCGGCTTTCCCTCGGTTTCGCCTGCAAAGAGCGGGCTGCGCGAGCGTGACCTCTTCTTCGACATGGGTGAAAGGGGGAGGGGGGAGGAGATAGACATTTAGCTCGAGTAGCTCGCTGTTTGGAGGTTTCTACTTACACTCGGTCAAAAATACGGACCGAGATTTGTACAGTCTAAAACCTAGAAAATACACAAAGGCTACCTAAAAATGGAATACAAATCATGGCGGGATGCGCGTCTGGTTCAGCTAGCCTCCAGCATCCGTCCCGTCTCTAGCGCCGTGAGGCAGGCAGTCCCGCCGCACACCGCTACACCCGCGTTGCCTACCCGCGCTTTGCAGGCTGACCGCCCCCGTCACTTCTCTGCTCGCCCTGTTCCAGACAAGCGCGTGGCCATCAAGCGCGAGGGCGCCTCTCCCGACACGCTGCTGCTCGGGGGGCTGCCGTGGGGCTCCCGACAGGTCCAGGACGCCGATGAGGACTACGTGCCCTACGTCGGGGCGTGCCCCGCCGTGTCGCGCCTCACCGAGAGCTGCCGCAGCGCCGTGGGCTCCAACGACGGCCTGCTGCCCCTCTGCGTGCTGTACCAGGCCTGCCACCTCTGCGTAAGCAGCGCGACCAGCGCGACCGGCATACTGACTATTAGGTCGCTTCGTCAGTCCCAGTCGGCCGGCGCTGACTCGCCTGTTCTGTTGCAGAGAGCGGCCATCATAGGACTGCCGGTGGGGTCTTCGTGCGAGGCCGAGCTGGGGCGCAGCGGCGCCGACCTGTGCGCGTCCGCGTCGTCCGCGAAGCGCGAGGAGGACTGTCGCGGAGCCGTGGAGAGCATCGTGCAGCTGTACCGCAGGCGGCACGAGGGCGACACCGAGACCTGCGCCAAGCAGCCCTGCCTGGCCCACTTCTTCCTCACGGCCCCGGCCGTGGCGTTCACGCGCTAAGGGCCGGGCCGGGACCCGGGCCCGCTGCTAGAGGTTGCCCGCGGCGTGCCGGCCGTGCAGCGCTCGATCCACCTTCCCGCCCCTTCGCCTCGATGCCACAGGGCGGTATGCGCTTCCGACCGCGCGCGTGTGCCCGCCAAATCACTCGTGTCACTTTTCAGTTGTAGAGAGTCAGTCAGGCGGTGCTGGTTCGTTTTGTGTAGCGCTATGTGCCAGCCGTGGCTGTGAGTGACTGTCCAAGACAAATTGCGCACTTCACTCCAGTCTTCACTTTATTTCTTGTATTTGAAAACAAAAGTTATACCAAAAAGTTCAACTTTCTAACGTAAAACTCACTTCAACATAACTTCTGTTCCGAAGCTCTCCAGTTATAATTTTTTTATCTAATCTGTCCTAATCAAGGAACTCCGTAAAATGTTGGTAAGGGAAGACAGTTTCCAGCTATCACGTAACGTGGTGTGGCTGATTATTGCTCCCTAGTCTGCCCGGATGCACTGTATAGGTACTGCTTTGAATCAATGACTGTGATATTAGCGTAAACCTGGCATTGCAAAATGATCACATTCGACTTGTCACTCTCAGACTTTATCGCGTTGTCATTGGCTGCCGCATCCCGTGACCCGCTTTGCATTTGCACCTTAAGTTTTGTGGAGAGTCAACACGCCAAGTTAACTTTCACGAAAAGGCAAAGTCATGGTGTAAGGATTTTGCACGGCAGTTCTAAATAAAGTGTTCGCTGTGCTCCGTCGGACCAAATACGGGCGGGTTGCCTATTCTCACGGGATCACAAGGCGCCGCGGCTACAGTGATAGGCAAACCCACCCGCACCCATGCGTGCAGGCTAGTAGACGCGCTTGCTCCGGCACACAGATTACTCTGTATATACGTTACATCATGTTGCAGGCTTCTGGATTGACTATGAGCTTAGCATAAGAAATTCGACGTCATAATGGTCTGAGAGTGAAAAGGCCAAAAATGACTTTTCGGAGGTTCGGAACTTCGGAGCAGGCTTTCTTTCAATTGGCATGAGATTAAAGTTATTCATTTAAAAAATTACTATCTAGTCGTTGATTTGAAGAGGCAAATTTGCAATAATTACGCTGAAATTGTGGACAACTAGTATGCGCCATGAGCTGGCTATCTAGAGCACATTTTCTTTGGTGAAGTTGGAGTGAAGTCACAGCCAAACTGGCGGCAAGAAAGTGCATTAATAACTGATTATGATTACATTTGATGGTGAAAGTGTTCATCTGTATTGTATTATCAAATTTGAGTCGGTAAAATGAGCAGGGCATTTTGTTGGAGTTACAGTTGTTTTTTCTTCTTTATGCTGTGGTGTTTAATGTGTCTGTCCTTCAGCATTGCAATGTAGCAGCTGTTGTTTCATCTACAACACTTGCACTCTTAGTTGCGAGAATGCTTACTTCACCAGGTGCTTTGTTTTGCATCGTTTAAGAATTCGACCCCTGTTAATGATGCAAGATATGAGATTTCCAGCAGGCATTTAAGAAAGAGAAGACTTTTATATGGTTTGCTTTCTATCCATAGAACTGTTCAAATTATTTGTTTAGATTTTAACGTTAGACAATAATTTTAAACAAATTGTGAACTTTACTGTCTCCTCTATTGCGTACATTGAAGGCAATACCTGGTGAAAAAGTGAAAAAATAAATTCCAATCAGAAATAGGAGGAAAAATGAGTAGAAGTATTTTTTTCACTTGCTCCTTTCCAGCTTAGCACCAGTACGATTCGGAAGAGACGGGAACAAATCCGGAAGCAGTTGGTGGTGCTCAAGTGGCAAAGCGGCTCGAAGCTGACGGAGCTGCCCACCTTCTCATCAAAATCATTCTTGGGTGAAACACTGCGAAATTTGCATAAATAGCCAGAAATGGTGTCGATTTGGTCCAGCAGCATTTCCCATCTCTATCAGATCGAATAAATGGTCTAATATTTGTGTCACTGCGCCAACACATACAGATTTTCTTGGATCGAACACACACAGATTTCCTTGGATCGGTCCGCCATAAAGGTACGCAACCCATTGTTGAACTAGGTACTGCACACGGTTTCCAAAATCTTTCAAGTCCGTATACTGTATACTGAGTATGAACACATCCAGCAGTGCAGGGAATCCAAGCGTCTTACTTTCTGTATTTATAGATAATGGAAGGATCATGAGAAATATTTGGCTCCATAATTCATGTCTGAATAGATTA
>NW_026271754.1:0-4629 GCF_000697945.3 Frankliniella occidentalis | reverse complement strand
CCCTCCACCCCTCCCTCGTCCGATTGCAAATCTACGATCCAATTTACGAAAAGACGCTTTTCGATAAGCACTAGATAAGCTTCCGAGGGAGAGAGAGTGAGAGGGGGGAGGGGGCATGTATGTAGGCCTACCGGCCAAAATGCAGAGCACTTTAATTTGTTACTTGGTTTATTTTTGTGTCTTCATCTGTTTTTTCAGCGTATATTGTGTGGCACTGTCCTAATCTTGTTTTGCTCTCTCTCTTTTCTTAGTGCCAAAATGAACCTGCCCCCCGAGCTGGAGGTCCCTTGGACGTGCCAGCTGTCAGGCGTTCCCAAGGTCCCACAAGCCAACATCATTTTGTGTATTCCTGGTGGAGTATTCCCTGAGGCATGCAGTCACCCAGCCTGCACCGAGACCACGAAGGAGGACCACTGCCTAGAGGACGGCGGGAAGAAAGACGGCAGCAAGGTGGACGACGTCGGTGGAGACGTCAATTCTGGGTTTGACGACCTTGCCCTGACCCTGTGGTCTGACCGAGCCAGGCGCTCCAGGTCGTGCGCGCCCTCCCTGCAAAGTCGCCCCTCACGCACCCTGAGGGCAAGGTCAGTCGCCCCGTTCTACAACAACCCTCCTAGCTCCCCGTCCTCGTGCGGGAGTCGCTCTCCGACCCGCGGCCGTTCAAGACTCAGGAGGTCGGCACGAAGCGTCTCGAGACCACCGCCATCCAGATCTCGTCGAAAGTCATCCAGATCTCGTCGAAAGTTATCCAGGTCACGAAGCAGGACTCCCTCACCGCCACGGGCCCGCAGCAGGCAGTCTCCACGGCGAGGTCGATCAAGAGCACCAAGACGCTCCCGCAGTCGGTCATCTTCCCGCCGGTCATCTCCCCGTCGGTCATCTCCGCGTCGGTCTTCTTCCCGTCGGTCACCCTCCCGTCGGTCACCCTCCCGTCGGTCACCCAACCGTTGGACACCTACCCGATGGTCGCCTCACCGTCGGTCACCTCACCGTCGGTCACCTCCCTGTCGGTCACCTCCCCGTCGGTCGCCTCCACGTCGGTTCGTTCGAAGCAAGTCGTTGGCACCCTCGCGGGTCAACCCGAGCAGGGCGTGTGCCCCTAAAATACCAGTGAGGAGTTCACCACCAAGGGTAGGAGGGAGGTCACGGTCAAGGAAGTCACGGACCCCGTCGCCCTCCCAGCGCTATCGCCGCTGTACGTCCTATGCTCCCCGGAGGTCCAGGAGCAGGACTCCGCGCAGGTCGCGTGGGTCTAGGAGGTCACGGAGCAAGTCACGGGTGTCTCGAAGGTCAAGAAGTAAGACGCCTACGCGCAGGTCGCGGGCTAGTTCACCACCCTGCAGGAGGCGATCAGTGAGCACGTCGAGGTCGAGGAGCAGAACACCATCCCGCTGTGTATCGCGAGGTTCCAGGCGATCAAGATCTCCACGCCGCAGGTCGCAAGTCTCGAGGGGGTACCGCTCTCGCACCAGGTCCCCGGATAGGAAGTCGCGGTTCAGCAGTCGGTCACGGTACGGGAACTCGTCCCGCAGCAAGTCCCAAGCGCCTCGTGCCAGCACACCGGACCGCAGGAGGTCTCGGGCCTGCAGCAGCTCAAGGGGCCGAACGCCACCGCCCCGCAGCAAGTCCGTAGCCCCGCCGCGGTCCCGGGCCAGGTCGAGGAGGTCCAGAAGCAGAACTCCCCCGGCCGCATCCCGTCGCGGGAGGGGCAAGTCCACGGCACCCATGGCTGCGCACAGCCCATCTCTGCGTGTCTCTCAGCCAGACCGTCGAAGGGGCCGCTCCTGCGCCCCGGCGGCCAGCACCAAGAGGCGCCCTTCGCCGCCAAAGCGGGTGCCGCCCAAGAAGAATCTCAAAGGAAACGACCCCGCGAAAAGGTCAAGCCCTCCGTGGCTGTCCAGCGCATTCACCCTGGTGTCCGTTGCCTCACTGGACTGCCAGCGATGCGAGGGCGTCGGTTACAAGGTGTTACCCGAGACGAGCTCTGCCTGCTTTGGCATGGCCGTGTGCGTGTGCTGCCAGGGCCTCGACGGCCTGCATCGGGTCGGCCTCATCGGCCTCGCCTTCTCGCGACACTGCGAGGCGCGGGGAGCTGCGCGCGTGCTGGCCTCTACGAGCAGCTGCCAGGCGGAGGCAGAGCCGGCCGCGGAGGCCTTCGCCAAGAGGCCGGCGTGGCGGTACCGCTACTTCTGGTACCTGGTCGAGGACGAGGACCACGACGGCCTGGAGTCCCTGCGCGCCGCCCTGGGGGAGATGGCCGCCGTGCTGCGCGACCGCTGGGAGTCCTGCGGGGGGTCGTGGTGCACGCATTGCCTCGCTCACGGAGTGGCGCGTCGCCTCGGTGCAGACCACGTGATCACTCAGTGCGTTCACCGGGTGTGCTGGTGTTGGCTGTGTCAGAGCGACTCGCCCTACCCCAGCCTGCTGGCCAAGCACGGCATCGACAAGATCCCCAGCATCAGCTTGGAGAGGAGCGTGATGCCGACGACGACCGAGGTGCGTGCACCGTCTCCCAGCCCAACCAAGAAGCCAGAGACGGAGATGTCCAATCGCGTCCACACATTCCAGATGAGCTTGCAAGATGTAGTGAACCAGCTCGTGAAGAAGGAGCTGGGCTTTGACCAGGATCAACAGGCGCCCGCAGTGCCGGTGCGCTCGTCAGTCATCGTGCTGGGGCCTGCGGTTGATGAAGGGGACGGGGACGGGCGCTCTTCTTGTGTTGGCAATACAAAAGAGGACGCCGTCGCTTCGGCCTCGACGCATGGCCCGGAAGCTGGGGGCAGTGCCCAGCACCGCGCCGACGATGATCTCACCTCGCCCAAGCAGAGGGAGCGGCGGCGGCAGTCCGGCACGCTGCTGTCCTCCGACTACATTGAAGAAATCCTGAACCAGAAGCCAGGAGCGGGGCGGAGGGGCGCAAGGATGTGCAAGGCCTGTCGCGCCCACGACGTGTCCACGTCCTCTCGCGGCCACAGAGGCAACTGCCCCTTTGCGGACTGCCAGTGCGTCCTCTGCGCCACGGACACGTGCTCGACGGCCTCGTCCCGCCTGTCGCGCGCATCCACGCCGTCGACGTGCTCGGAGCTGTCTTCGCCGGCCCCCGTCCGGCCGCAGACCCCCGAGGCAACCGCACCGTCATTCGCGGCGCTGTCTCCTGAAGCGCCCGTCCTGAGGCCCTTCTGGAAGACGTCCCCCTCCTCGCCACCACCAGGGGCACCGCCGTTGTCCCCCACAACTCCCCCGCCGGCTGAGCCCCATGCGCGCGACGCCGGCGCCGGACCTGAACCGAGCCCAGTGCGACCGTTGGTTGAGCCCGACGTGGACGCCGTCCCCAGCGGTCTCGGTGCACCTACCTCCTTGGCACCGCTGATTAGGGTGGAACCATCCCTTCAGAAGATGTCGGCTTACTTCTCCGTGGACGGGGCCCTCCCTGAGCTACCGCCGCCGGCCCAGCTTGCCGAGGCTTCTGCCGACCGTCTGTCTCCGGAGCTGGCGCGGCCATGCACTCCCCCGCTTTTGTCCGTCAAGCGGGTCAGGCCGCAGGTCTTCTCGCCGCAGCGTAACCCATTCAACAACGCGAATGACGACGACATAGGTGCGTACCCGTGCGTGTTGTTGCCTCTTGTGTTGTCCGACCTCTGCCCCGCCGTTGTCCTCACGGGTCGGCCTCTCTGTTGCAGATCTTGCCTACGCGTGCCTGTGGTGCGGCCAGTCTTTTCAGGACGAGGCCGCGGCGGACGTCCACGCCCTGACGCACGCCGAGGAGGACGCCGAGCCCGAGCAGGAGGCCAGGTGTGCAGGCGAGACTCGGCGCAGCGAGCCTCACGTGAGCGGTTTGAAAGGGTTGTCGCAGCAAAGTCTGAGTTGTTTTGTCCCCGATGCGCAGAGAGTACAGCCCCCAGCAAAGTCAGCTCTGATGCAGCACGTCCCGGCCCCAGTGCAGCACACCACGACCCTCGTGCAGCACACCACGACACTGGTGCAGCACACCACAGCCCTGGTGCAGCTCAGCTCGACTCCGGCGACGCACACCCCGACCAGTATGCAACACTCAGTAGCGTCGGTGCCGCACGTCCCGGCCCCGTTGCACCAATCTACAGCGTTGGTGCCACACGGCCCTGCCCCAGTGCACCAATCTACAGCATTGGCGCAGAACGCCCCGGCCCCAGTGCACCACTTCACAGCCGTGGCTCCGCGCGCCTCGGCCCCGGTGCACCATTCTACAGCCATGGCGCTGCGCGCCCGAGCTCTGTTGCACCAATCCACAGCTATGGTGCCGCGCCCCCGAGCCCCGGTGTACCAGTCTACAGCTATGGTGCCGCGCGCCCAAGTCCCGGTGCACCAATCTACAGCCATGGTGCAGCGCGCCCAAGCCCCCGCGCACCAGTCTACAGCAATTGTGCCACACGCGCAAGCCCCGGTGCACCAATCTACAGCATTGGTGTCGCACGCCCTAGCCCCGGTGCACCAATCTACAGCCATGGTGCCGCGCGCCCAAGTCCCGGTGCCCCAATCTACAGCCATGGTGCAGCGCGCCCAAGCCCCGGTGCACCAATCTACAGCTATGGTGCCGCACGCGCAAGCCCCGGTGCACCAATCTACAGCCATGGTGCAGCGCGCCCAAGCCCC
>NW_026271753.1:0-1984 GCF_000697945.3 Frankliniella occidentalis | reverse complement strand
GTCGGTATGATCCGGTCAGGCGGGCCGAGCCTGGAGGGCGCCGGAGGGCCCCGCGGGGTGGGGATGAAGAGAGATCACAAGTGACAAGCGGGCGGCGGGGTGGATATTTCTCCCGCGAGATGCCGCTCCCTACCCCACCCTTTTACTCCCTACCGTGCCCCTCACCCTCGGAAGCAAGGGCTCGTTGGGGACGGAATCAGAACTTTTTGGGGGCCTTCAAGCGACAGCGGCGACGAAAACTCGACGCCAAACGAGTTCAGACGCGGGTCAGTGGTTTTCCCCACTTGTTGATGGGTAGTGCTCAACACGTAGAGCACGCCAGAGTGCGTCTCGACTGCGACGGCCCCTGCCTGCAATGCCCAGTGAAAGGCTCACTAGAGAACGGCGCGATATGCCGCTTTTGAACGTACACACAGCGATTTTCAGAGGTTTACGTTACAGTTCAAAAACAACACTGCAATTTCTTCCCGTTTCTGTCCGAAGTAGCCCAACGGCTTCCGGCCGCCGCCGCTCCCCGTTCCGGCGCGTTACGCCTATCTCGCGACGCGGCCGACACTCGCCCCCACCGGCCCGCGAGGAGTGGCGGGCTGTCACTCGGGCGGGCGAGTGTGAGACCGCCAACACAAATGAAACGAAAAGGAACAAATAAATCGAAAACCGTTCGATCAAGTGCCCACAGTCTGCCGGAATAGCGCCGGCGGCGGCGCCTCAACCCCGACGTTAACACCACTTTCCCGATACTCAATGACGGGCAGAAACAGTGTGAGGACAGGTGCGCCCGCCGCGCAGATGGTCCTCGCGACTTACACAGCATGGGCGCTCGGCGCCGAGTTGGCGGTGCGAGGCAGCACGCGGGCGAGTGGGCAATTACATTGCGGCCGGGGCGCAGCAGAGAGAGAGAGAGGGTAGGAGAAGGAAGGGGTGCAGCCCGCAAGTCGCTTGGTGCAGAGTACCTACCAATGGGTCTGCTCATGAGCTCGGCGACGCACGGCGACGACCTGGACTGGCGACGACGGGCTCGGTGGCCGGTCTGTCGGTACCGCCACCAGGGCACTGGTGCATGCACACAACAGCTGCCACAAGTGTCCTGGGCCGCCGCGCCACGCCACGCCGCGCCCGTATCCACCGCGCGGGTCTGCGGGCCGCGCCACACCACACCACACCAACACTGCAGTGGCGGATCCAGAGGAGAAAGGAGGTCTCTCCCCTCCCTCCCAATATCTGAAGGGCCTTCACACTGAGAGCAACGTGACCACTGACCACTATGTGATCACGGGGAGTCATAGGGAATGACACCGCGCGCGCGCTGCCCTCAGCGTGTTAGGCCCTTTACTTTCACAGGGGCGTCTGACACACATACCACTCATCAGACAGGGGTGTAATGCAATAAATAAAGTTTAATTTCAAGGAAGGTAGATCATTGACGGCCAGAGATACGGTAAGCTAAAAGCTAGATACAAAAGTTAAGACATGAATGAGTAAAAATGTTACAGATAGATTTGGAATAAAATATAGAAATAACATTGGAATCAAATTGTAATTAGTATGCACATCATATTAGATCTATTACATACGTCAGTTCTATTGAGTCATGGAGCGTGTTTTTGAAACAAATGCACACCACTTTATCATATCAACATCAATAATAGAATCTTGTGTCCTGCATTTACAGAATATCAAGAAAATTTAGAGCTTCTTGTTCTTCTTGCAATTCCTTGGTTTGCATCCTTTTCATCACATTGACAAACAACCACAGACGATATTCTTTTACTTGTAATTACTGAGCTAGGTGTATTGTCAGCAAAAACAGTGACCTTGCTTTTTCCAAATATTTCATTTTTTATTCTGTTTTCTGTTTGACTCCTTAGCAAAATTTTTGGACCAGATTTTATTTTTATGCCTTGTGTACCTGACTTCTTGTTAATTTTCTCAACCTGAATTTCTGTCTTTTTATTATAACTGGGTTCATCCAAATTAAATTTGG
>NW_026271752.1:0-1290 GCF_000697945.3 Frankliniella occidentalis | reverse complement strand
CCCATAGTCAAATGTCCGGGATGTGTAGCAGTGTACCCTGAGAACAGATCTGGATTGGATGCCCTTGGTCATCATATCATTAATAGTCACAAAAGGTATGCAGTGCATTACAGGAGGAGGTTGAGGGCTCGGTTGTTAGCAGAGCGATAGTCAGGCCTATTACTTGTCTGTCTGTGCCTACGATAACTCGAGAACGGATTGAGATGTTGAAATTCTTCTAAGATTTTTGAGACCTCCTATTTTGACTTTGCAATAAACATTCGCTAACTTGGAGAAAAAGCTTGATTCTACAATTGTCAAAACTTTACTCTTTTGTTAATGTTTTCTATCGTTTTACTTTTAAAGTAAGTAGCAGGAACATGGGATGATATCTTCACAGAAGGGTAAATTCATAAAACACCTATTTTCAAATGAATTTCTAATCTTAAAACTGCTGTAAGCTTTTAAAGTGAAAGTGGGCCCTCTACTATTCAATCCCTGGCAGGACAGGAGAAGGCCAGCTCTGCCTCGGTAGCACTGTTAAGTCCCCTGCATCTGTGGATGCTGGGAAAGCTGAAGGCTGCAAATTATAGAATATGTACACTGAGAACTACCATCCAGTGCAGATGAACTGCTTCAACCAAATGCTGAGTTTCTGCAACGACCAATGGATAGAACACTGATTTTAAAAACATTTGTTAGATGAAAGTATGAAGTAAAATCACAACATCCTTGTAGCTTCAGTCAATTAGCACAGCTAAGAAAATGTGGACACTGATTTCTTCTCCTGATAGTGCTGGTGGCTTTCACACCCAAGTACCAGTTCTCTTACTGTCATTTGTTTAAATTATTGCAGTGCTTGAGAAAGGGGCGCCTTTTCCAAGTGCAGTGTGGTATCAATTCAACCAAACCTGTGGTAAGCCTTATACACCTGTACATTGTTAAATATTTTGATGGCATGAAAAGTTTCAATTAATTCAGAAAACAATTTGGATTGAACATGTCATTTATTTAAAATGCTCTCTCAAGTGGAAGGAAACTCGTACTAAAGACAGGACACAGGTACAAAGAAACGGTAATAACTCTTCTGTAGACCGGAGACGTGTTTGTCAATCCGTATGAGAATCACCACATTTTAGTCACTTTGCACACAACCTAAAGACAAGTGTCCAAAGTGATGAACAACCGATAATGTCCATGCTTTTGTAGAAATGTGATTGGACCAAAACTTCTAAAAATCATACGATAGCTAACTAGTGTTACTGTAAAGTGTGCTGATCTGGAATCAGTGTCAATGGGATGAATGTTTAA
>NW_026271751.1:0-1487 GCF_000697945.3 Frankliniella occidentalis | reverse complement strand
CCCCTCTCTTGATACTCGCCCATATTCATGGGGCGCGGAAGCAGAGCCGCTCCAGCGAGGGTGGCTGGCGCTGGCGGGGCCCGGCTGGCTGGGGCCGGGTCGGGTGGGTTTCTATATTCTCGGCATGCCCGACGCTGTCATCCCCCCCTGAAGGGCGCGGAAAGTTACTAAAACAGCTTTACTCGCAATTTCCCGCGAAATGTGTGAATCCTCTGGAGCCACGATAAAGTGTGTGTGTGGAGGGGGAGGGGGGGCGCTCCTTGTTAGTCAGCAAACAACTACTTGTGCGTTTGTAAATCGCCCGTCGCCCGCCCGGCATAGCGTTGTCTACTACGTGCGCACGGCGCGGATGGGCCGGATGCCGCATCTCTCTGCTCCGCTCTGCTCGGCTTTGCTCCTCGCTGCTCGCATTGGCAGACTGGCCCGACAGGCCTCAGGAGGAGGCGGCTGCGGACGGGCAGCGGGCAGCAGCGCGGGGGTCAGCGGCCGCCGCGGGCCAACAGCCTGCCTGTCTAGGATGGCGACAGCAGCAGAGGGAAGTGGTGCGCGGACGTCAAGTCTGGTCAAGCATAGTTTGCAGCTGTGGCCTGGCGGGGGCTGGCCCGGGCCAGGCCCTACCACTGGGTGGAGTCTGAGAAAACTCCTCGCGTGGGGTAGTTCTATGGAGGGAGAGGGGGGGGGGGTAGTTTCAGAAAGAGCCAATCACGTTTAGTAAATGTGCTGTACGAACGTTAGCTACCCTCACTCGCTGACGTGAGCTATGGTGCACTGCAAGACGGCTTCAGGCGTCACTCAGAAAACCGCTTTAGTTCGCTATGAGCAAAAATAATTTGTTGATGAAAGCAACTACATTTTAGCTCAACCCAACCAAAGTTTGACCGTGTTGATTAAATTGTATAGTCAAGATGTGATTGATTCTACGTTACTTTTGATTAAATTGATCATGTTGATCGGGGTGCGAAAATTTGTTGGTTTCAATAGATGTTCCCAGTGTGTAAGTGGCTTGGCGTTTCTGACTGAGCGCCATAGCCAGAATGACTGCCGCGCTGACGTCTGCCTGATCAGCCCGCCCGGTGTGTGTTACAGAGCAACAATTCGCGGCGGCCGACTCCAACAGCACGACGCCGGCCAAGACGTTCATCCCGTGCAAGGTGTGCGGGGACAAGGCGTCGGGGTACCACTACGGCGTCACGTCCTGCGAGGGCTGCAAGGTACGGCGAAGGTGCAGCTGGCGCAGTGAAGGTCACCCCGCCACTGAGCTATCTCTGGGGACTGGTTTTGGTTATCAATGATCTGTCCGTTCCTCAGGGGTTCTTCAGACGCAGCATCCAGAAGCAGATCGAGTACCGCTGCCTGCGCGACGGCAAATGCCTGGTCATCAGGCTGAACCGGAACCGCTGCCAGTACTGCCGCTTTAGGAAATGTCTGGCGGTCGGCATGTCGCGGGACTGTAAGTACTCTCCGGGTTCCTCTCGGGGCGGGAGGGG